>NW_008353490.1:1704728-1745144 GCF_000622305.1 Nannospalax galili
TAATAGTAGAAACAAATTTTATCTAAAATTTAAAATTTTATTTCTGCCAGAGTAAATTTTATGTTAGTTATCTGGTGTTTAATATTTGACTTAAATAATTACAGATTTTTGTTAATTCTTATAGTGTCATTGGAATGTGGGCATAGTTTGTGCAAGTTGTCTCTTCTTGGTCTCTGTGTTGCAAGCAAGTTCCACTCCAGGTGAAGCATTTCTTATGATGGCTTCACAAAAGTGTAAACCAAGATTGCTGTGCCAGTCAGTTTTGCAACACTGTTATCAAATGCTTGAGGAATATTAAAGGAAAACTTTACTGCATGGCATGTTTAACATGTTATTGTCACTGGTTTGCTGACACCACAATTTCTCAGACTTTCATGAAGCAGAGAATCATCATAGAATGGCTGAGGGAACAGCACTGCTCATACAATGACAGCTAGGAAACAAAAATAGGAAGATGTTGGGGGCAGAGTGGAACACTGTTGGGAAGAAGCTACATTTTCAAATTGGCTGAAGGTCAGTCTCCCATAGTTCCTTGAGATGGAGTTCTGTGGACTTACTATGTAGACCATACTGACCTTGATCTCACAGATATTTGCCTGCCTCTGCCTCTGCTGAGATTAATGGAGAGAACCACCTTGCCCAACACCTGGTTAGTTTCTCACACAAACCTAGTACACCTAGAAAGAGGGAATCTCATTTGCACAATAGCCTCTGTAAGACTGATCTGTGGTCTTGTCTGTGGGACATTTTCTTGATTGTTAATTGATGTAGGAGAGTCCAGCTCCATGTGGGTGGTGCCATTCCAAGGCAAGTGGGCCTGGGCTGTATAACACAGGTAGCTGAATCTGAGCCTAAAGTAAACCAGAAGGTGAAATTCCTGTGTGGTCTCTGGTTCAGTTCCTGCCTTCAGATTCCTGCTTCTATTCAGCCTTGACTTTCCCTGATGAGGATTATGATCTGGGAAATAAAGTCTTTCCTCCCCAAATTTCATTTGGTCAGGATGTTTTATTGCAACACCAGAAAACAAGAACATTTCCATATTGACCTCAAAATATACATCTATGAAATGTAAATATACTTTTAATTGAAAAAGCACAGAGCAGTTGTGATAACAGCAGTGTTCCAACTAGAAAATATAATGAGTTTGAAGGGCTAACTGAAGCATGATGGAAATTTTCTAATCTCATATCAGGAGCATCACAAGCTACTGGGATGCACAACAGCAGTTATAGTATTATTCTCTCACTAATCCTTTAATTCTTACCTGACTCTTATCCAGCACATCAAAAATTACATCTCCTTGCATAGAAGTCATTATGATTCTTATATGTACTTGAGTTGCTCAGAGGATTTCAAGTAAAAGAAATATGACACAGGTGTTGGAGAATTGGCAATATCCTCATCTCATGGGCAGAAGTGCTTTAAGAATAACATATGAGGCAATTGTATCCAGGAGAGTTAATTGTATCCAAGAGATAATTTGAGTGCATTCATTTTTTTTTTATTTAAAAAAACAATACATGTGGGTTTTGAAAGTGTAAAATTGTTACATCGGTGTTTCTGCTGCTGGGTAGGTCAAGTCACTCTTGTACCCATACACAAAATCACTTTCATGAGATTTACATCTGCTGAAGTAGGTTTGTGGTCCTTGTTTCTTCATAGGTATCACTTGAGAAGGCTCACATTAACTATGGTGCTCTGAGAATTACTGTGATCTTGAAGTCTGCTTCACCAAATAAACACTGGAAAGAGGCAAAGGAAGGAAAAAATGAATGACACAAAAATTATTATTACTGATAACACTCGATTTTGTGTGACTATGTTTTGTGTTGATGGTTATAAATTAAGAACCACCGTATGTAGTCTCTGTCCCTGGTAATACATTTTAGCTACTTGGCATTTTGTATTTTTTTTTTGTCACTAAAAATGGCAAAAATTTGGTGGACTATAAACATTTATATTCTTGTTTGTTTTGTTTTGCTGTAGAAAAAGAGTCTCCTATAATCTTGCCTAAAACTTAACATGAGCCAAATATTGTGTGCCTTTTCTTGGGGAGATGTGAAAAAAATGTCTACTCACCCGAGGGAGATGACCAGTGACAGACCAAATGAAGGCAATCTGATGATTTTTTGTTTTGTTTTGTTTTGTTTTGTTTTGGTCTTTTTGAGACAGGGTCTCCCTGTAGCCCCAGCTGTCCTGGAATTCACTATGTAGGCCAGGTTGGCCTTGAATTCACAGAGATCCGCCTGCCTCTGCCTCCCAATTGCTGGTATTAAAGGCGTGCACCACCATGCCTGGCTAATGATTTTTTGAGGTTACCTACAGGAGTAGGTGAGGGGTTACTTACAGGAGCTAAGAAAAGCCCACCACAACCTGACTAAAGACTTGAACTCTGCATGCCTAGTTCTCTCTGCATGATATGCATGCAGCTTGGTACATCAAAATGTCTTTCACAGGCAGCTCTACAGTGCTGTGTAACTTTGATGGCCTTGCGAATCTTGCAAATTTAATCTTTCCCGGACTTGTGAGATTTGTTTACTTACTAAGTTGTGAAAGCGTCCCTCCTCCCTCCATAAACCATAGGAAATAGCTGCAGATCACCAATGACACTAAACTCTTATCCCCTCTCTCCACTGCCTGCTCCGTTGCCATCAGTGTTTTTTATTTTATTTTTTTTTTAATTAAAAAAAATATTGAGCTGGTGGTGGCACATGCCTTTAATCCCAGCACTCCGGAGGCAGAGGCTGGCAGATCTCTATGAGTTCAAGGCCAGCCTGCTCTACATAGTAAGTTCCAGGATAGCTGGGGCTACAAGGAGACCGTGTCTCAAAAAAGACCAAAAAAAAAAAACAACAACAAAAAAAATTCAACTTTTGTACATTTCATACAAAAGTTCTTAATCAAATTTAGACGCCTTGATACGGACCCCCCCACCCCGGCCCTACTGGACCTCATTCATTCTGCCATACATAGTGTTTTATTTTTGAGTCCATTTCCACATACCGAAAAGTGCATATTAGAATAAATAATAGCAGGAAGCAAATATTTCATAAGAGATGTATTTCCCAAAGTATTTGTACTTTATATTATACTTAAGTATTCTACTATATCATTTTTAATTAGATAAGTTAATCTTATTTTATGGAAGAAATAAAATTTAACTTCCTTGTTGGCTATATATTGATACTAATGTAATACAATGTACTATACTTTATGAAGAAAATTTTGTTTTAATATTTTATGCCTACATTATTTCTTTTGAACTAAAGCAATTCGTTACTTGAAATGTAGGACAAATACTGAAGTTTTTGAGAGATATTTATGAGTTACCAACAGTTCAATTCAAAATATTTATGACAACTTACATTCCTACTCTCTTCCTGTTCAGTTTCTGATAATTGTTGAATGTTATTGTTTATACTTCTGTACTTTTAGCTTTTAAGATCTTGTTACTTTATATGCATTATAAAATGTTCATTATGAAAGAACAGAATACTTTGGTTTTTGATTTAAAAGATTTATTCTTTGTGAATAACATGAACTGCCAGCCATGTTCCAGTTTTTCTGTGGAGATTTTTGTTGTTCTGATAACAGTTCAACTGAAGTGTAGAGTGCTTATGTGAGACCCTGGGTTCAATCTGTAACATGGGGGAAAAAAGTCACTGTGGACAAGTCTTTGAGACTTTAAAATTTTTTTTGAGAATATTAAGCTGTTGCTCCATCTGTTCATCTTCTTGTTTGCCTTTATGCTCCTATTTTTACTATTTCAATTTTGATAAAAATAAAACTTCATACATTTAAACTAGTTATACAATAGTCTGTCAATGTTACATATTTTGTGTGATTTTTTACCTTATTTATTTTGTTTTGCATTGATATCATTTGAAAATGTTGTGTTGGAAATATTTCTTCTTTTACTTTCTTATGTATTTATATATCCATATTGTTTTTAACAAAATATTCCATGAACCTTGACACTTGCTATACATAAGTGATCCATGATATTCCAATTCACTTCATCCCTTATGTCTGAAGTTGCCTGCCATCCTATATTTAGTTTGCTCTGAAATTGTTTTGCCATTTTCTGGATATGTACCTGTGCATATGAAGGGGTACTGTAGACCAGGGTATTGATTTTAACAATTCAGTCATGTGGGACCTTGAGCCTAAGCCTGTTCCCAGGAAAAAAGAATCCTTCATTGATAGATCTCTCCTTTATTACAGTGAATTACCAAAGTGCTGTGCTCTTATGATTGTAAACAAAGCAAAATAAGTTAAAAAAGCCAGGATAGACTAAACTTTCATGTTAACTACATCTCATCTTTCCCCCCATTCCTTCTGCTATTGTTATAATTTGGTTCATTCTGAGTTTTACTTGAGTTGCTCAAGAAGTAAATACTCACCTGAGAAACTTGGTCCTTTGCCCACTGTCTTGCTCACATGCTAGCACCAACATTGCATTTCTGAGACTACAAAGTTAACCATTTTTTTATTGGGGTTAACATTATTTATGGCACCACCAACATTTATTGTATAATTTAATTCCTCTCCTAATACTAGGATTTCCTGATACTATAGCGCAATACATTTAACTTCTCACCTCTTCTGTGTCATACCTCAAATCCAATAACAGCAAGATTCCTGAATTTATTAGGACAGGACCAGGTGCCTTTCATCTTCTGGCACATGAATATGAATAATAACAAAAAGTGCATCTGTACTGAAAAATGTTTCTTGCCACAATATTCTTAACTCATCTCAAATACAGCATTTACCATAACCATTATGTTGATTTGGTCATATTCATCTTCAAGTTTTGAGTTCCCTAAAAGAAACAATGGAATTATTCTACTTGTGATGAACATGCAGTGGCCATGGTAGAGTTAGGACTTATAAAAATGCTTGTTTAAAGAATGCACTTTGAGTTACTGAGTGAGGGCAGCATGACGAGGAATGAAAGTTCCCTGCATGATGTGGTTTCCACGAAGAACCTTCCTTAACCCCACTTAATTCTCCCATCTCCTTTTTCCTTTCATGTTTCTGCCCACAATTCACCCAATAAGTAAAACCAAAAGAAGAAATTCAAAGAGTTCTTGAATATTTTTCACAAAACCCACTTTCTCTGAGTTCAGTGATTTAGCATCTAGAAGGTGCCTTCCTCCCTCTATGCTCTCCATCAGCAGTGATGTATTTTTATTCCACATGGAGTTAACAGCTAAGCAGCACATCATAATTTGAGCTGACCGTTGTGTTTTCTATTTTCCCAATTAAGTCTGATTTTTTCATTCATTTTATTCATGTGTTAATTGTTTAATTTATTATGAATTCAGTATAGAGAACAGGGATCATTTCACTAAACATCTGAATGCAAATATTTGTGACTAAATGTTTTTCTGATTTTTCAGAAGATTTTATAAACATTCAAACAAATCTTTTAACTATATGAGAAATCAAGGAATTATTTAACTAGAAGCCCATTTGTATGTGTGATCAAATTTTCTCTGATTTTCAGAAGATTTTTGAACATTCAAACAAACTTTTTAAATGTAAGGGCTCTTGGAGCAGTTGACTTTTGCTATAGCATATTTTCATTCTAGTGGCAGATAGAAGTGGATACGGAGCCACTAGAAAGTGATAACTCCAAAGCAGACAGCAAAACCAACAGCGGAAGTCTGAGTGCACTTTGGTCTCCTTCTTATTCATTTTTCCACAAGAACAGCTGACATGCAGATTGGTGAGGAGACAAGTTAGGATAATGAGACAAGGACAAACTTGCTTAGTTAACTCTGGTTTGTAGAGACTTTGAGTTACTTTTGTTTAATTTTTTTTTTTTTTTTTTTTTTTTTTTTTTTTTAAAAAAAAAAAAAAAAAAAAAAAAAGCAGCTCTAGCTGGCCTGGAACTCGCTATGTATGTAGACAAGGCTGGCCTTGAACTCACAGAAATCCGCCCGCCTCTGCTACCCAAGTGCTGGGACTATAAGCGTGCACCACCCGCCCGGCTGAGTTACTTTCTGTGATGATTTTCCTTCACTTTAATCGCATGCGTTAACCCTTTCACATTACATATAAATCTCATTCTTCCTGTAAAAATATAAAATTTCTGATGCTGGAGGTATGGTTCAGAGGTTAAGAGAACTCGCTGCTCTTGCAGATCTGGGACCCGGGTTCAATTTTCAGCACCCACATGGTGGCTTGTAGCCATCTGTAACTCCAGTTTCAGGGGATGCAACACCCTCTTCTGACCTTCGAAGGCATTGCACCTTCCTACATGCAAGAAATACATGCGTACACATAAAATAAAAAAAAAAAAAAAGATTAGAAAAATAGAACTTTTTATAGAAAAGTTCTTACAATATGTGTTATCCCAAAGATCTTTAATATGTTAAGAGTATGCAATATGGCACACAGCTACTCACAAAACGTATTTTTAATCCTTATGGGACGACTTCTAAAAGAATTAATAAAAGTAATAATTTAGATTACCACCCCATTGCATACATGCACACATAACTTACAAAGAAACTTGTTCACAATAGTAGCATAAGTAAAAATTTTAATATTTTTCTCTTCATGCATTCTATGCTCATACATCTAGAAAGATGTGTTATAGCTCACTAAAAAAGAGATGGATTAGTGTTGGCTCTATAACAACCCCAAATGTGGGTAATTTATACAAACCTATCTTTTTCTCTCTGGTATCCATTGACCAGAGTCTTGTGAATCTTGCTGCAGCAGGCATTAGTTGCTTTTCTTGCTGTTCTGACAAAATATGTGACAAAACCTAGAATGGTCTCTTGAATCTCATCTGTATTTTTTAAGTAGGAGTATTGCTTTTAACTTCAATAGTTTGAAAAATGAAAAGCTAGGTCACAAGCTGTGTCTGTCTGATTACAAAATCTAGGTTTTTACTACTTTATATAATCCTTCTAAGTAACTTGTTACTTACATTTAAAGGCAGATTATTGCTTAAATTTTACAAATGTGTCAACTATTATTACATGGTGTTTCTTGGGTACTCTTTTGAAAAAATTTATTAGCATGTTTTATATGCTTTCCTCCTTTTTCTACTGCTGATGTAAACAGTTTAGAGTATTGTGTTTTCAAGTCCATGATATCTTGTTTGTTTTGAGATGAAGACTCAATTTTGCAAGAAACTGAAATCCAGACATATTAGTTATTCTCTGAAAAATATTTCAAATTCCATCATCATTATTATGGAAGTACCAATGTAGGATGCATGTGATTAAGAGACATTGCATTTTCTCTTACTCACCTCCTACTGTGACACAATAAGTAAGGACATCCACTTCTGCTGAGAATGTGCATTCTGTGTCCTCAACAATCTCCCTGAATAGGACCATATACATATGAATTAAAACCCTGGTGCCAGGGGTAACGACATGTTGAGACTACAAAAAACATTTTTCTCCTATGAACTGCATACAATAAAAATAATAATGTTTATTCAAATCTTCTTTTGTGAAAATTTTGTGAGAATTCTTATGCAAAATATGAAGTAAAGTACAAAACACACTGAACTCATCACTTTAACATTAAATCAACTTCTCTTTGATATTTAGGAAAACATGAAAGCTAAAATGTAAAATTATCTTTCTTATATAATTATATATTTTTCTATTGTTACTCTACTTCACTTTACTGTTGAAGATTATACTACATCCCATGCACAATTCAATAACAAACACAATAGGGAAAAATCACCAGAGTGAGTACTATGCGGGATAAAATTTACTATATTCAATATTAATAAACGTGTTTACTAAAATGTCATAATCAACTGACAATCTATCAGTAGTTATATATGTATGCTACCTTGACTAACACATTTAAAATAGTATACAAATTGAAGCAAAACTAAAACAAAGAAAACAGGAATTTTGAGTATATTTTATCTTCTAATGAATATTAATAACGATTTTATGCTAAAAAGAGAAAATGTAAAACTTAAAGTTGTTGGCATGATGTGTTCAATTAATGTAATCTAATCAGAAAATCAAAATAAAAAATATTGATTTATATGTTATGGATGATGAATGACAGTAGTTTATTAAGTTTTTTTTTTGAGTAGTTTACTCTGGACATACATTCATAATACAATCTTGTTTAATGCTTTTCCATTCTAAAGTAGTTCTGAACAACATGTTCACAGTGTCTTGATGTGCATTACTTTATGGTGCTTTGTAACACATTCTCTTTTTTTGGTATGTTTTGGTGTGTGTATTGTGTGCACGTGTCTATGAATACTTGATCATATCTGTGTACACATGTGTGCACAGGTATATGAAAACCAGAGGTTGACATTGAGTTTCTTCCTAGATCAGTCTTCACCCTTATAAATTGATATATGATCTCCTATTTGAACATAGAACTCATTAATTTGGCCACTTTAGTTAGCCAGCTGCTCCAGAGACCCTTTGCCTCTTGAACAGTGAGTTTTTAGGTGGCATGCTGCCCACTCAACATTTGTGTGGGTACTAGACATCTGGTTTGGGGTTCTCATGCTCATGTGGTAAGCACTTTACCCACTGAGCAATTTCCCCAGTCCACTTTGTACTACATTCTTAACTTGCCCTTGTGATCATGCCAAGTATGCTAGCTTCCTTTATAAACTTTCGTTACAAGCGTGTTGCTCCTCCAGTGATCTAAGACATATCTATTTCATGGACAAAGATTTGATGATAGTGGCATCCAACACCTTCTCAAATGTTAATTGGCCACTGAGCATTTTCTTGGGGTATTGTCCTCTATTTCCTATATGATTATGATTATTATTAATTAACAGTATTTTCCCAAATATAAATATATTTATTGATCTTTCAAACATTAGATATTTTCTGAGAATGCCAATAGTCTTCTAAATTTGTTATGATTTTCAACAAATATTAAAATTTTAGGTGGTGGCACACGCTTTTAATCCCAGCACTCGGGAGGCAGAGGCAGGTGGATCTCTGTGAGTTCAAGGCCAGCCTGGTCTACATAGTGAGTTCCAGGACAGCTGGGGCTACAGGGAGACCGTGTCTCAAAAAGACCAAAACTTTTTTTTTAGTTTACCAATCCTATAATATTATTGACACATGCCAGCATTTCTTCATGCAAAGTTTTTAAATAATTATAAATATATTTTTTAATCTAAGAGGGATCTGTATAAACAAACATTGTTTAATATGTGTATATTGCGAGATCTCATTTTATTACTTGAGCCTACTTGGAGTTTATTTCATGATAATAACTAAAATTGAGTCAGTGTTCACTGTACCGTTTTTGTTTTCCAAGAGAAAACTGGTGTAAGCAAGGGTTTGGTGACATGACAGCCAACTGCAATCCCAGCACTTGGGAGTTAAAGGTAAGAGAACCAGAAGTTCAGGATCATTCAAAATTCAGGAAGAACTTGAGGACAATTTGGGATATACAGACAAACAACCGAACAGAGAACTTGGAGTGATGGCTCAGCAATGAAGAGTCCTGGCTGCTCTTTCAGAGGACCAGGATTCAGTTCCCTGAACCCACATGATTTCCTAGACCACATGGAGGCTAACAACTATCAGCCACCACAGAAACAGGGGATCCAAAGTCCTCTTCTGGCCTCTGAGGGCATTGCATGACATGAGTGCACTTATATACAAGCACGTAAAACACTCACACATATAAAGTAAAAAAAAAAAAAAAAGAAAAAAATAACATCAAATAAGTAATCAAAGGTTAAACTACAATCTTAAATCCTTCTTTCTAATGAATATGTGCTCAACTTATATCTTTGGGGTTTATTACTTGTTTATTTGCAATTTTAAAATTTTGTGTACTTTGGTACAGGCAAAAGGAGATGCTTCCTCTTATAGCTTATTTTTCTGATTTACTTGGATATGATTCTGTGTATGTGTGTGTGTGTGTGTGTGTGTGTGTGTGTGCTTATACTTACACAATTGTGTATGCTTTGTATGTGGAAGTCAGTTGTCTCCATCCACCATAAGAATCTTAAGGACTGATCTCAGATCACAAGACTTGGTGACAAGTGTCTTTACCCACTGAGTAATCTTTCAGGTCCTTGGCTTTGATTTTTGTACAAACTTAATTAAGTGTTCAAGGATTTTTAACTTTCACTGAGTTCTATTTAAACTTCAGAAAACATATTTAATGAGTTGTCACACAGATAAATTATATCTCTCCATTTATGCAATTCTTTCATGCCTTTGTACATTTTAACATAATTACACGCATGCTAGGTTCAGTTTAATTTTACTATCAAGAAAGGATTTTTCTCCCATTCAGACTTTTTTACTGCCTTTCCAAAGTTATTGATTTGTATTATCTTTGAGTAATTTCTTGGTGAGGTATCTGATGTTTAAATTATTATAATGATTTTTCATTACTTTAAACCATGTATTTCATTTACTTTATTTATCTAACTGAATTGGTTAGAAATCCAAGCATACAGTTACATGTTTCATTGAAAATCAGCCTTGTGTCTTTCTCCTGGCCTGCTTAGCATTCCTCTCACACCTCAATTTTCGACCTCCTGAACTTCGTTCACACTTTTATCTTGCTAGGAAAGCATTCCTCTTGTCCTGTACTTTTGGATTATTTTATCACAGATGCTTTCATTGGCCTCATAAAGATTATGTATCTGTACTATTTTGAGCAATTCACATTGTAAAATATATTAGTTGATTTTCTTGCTCTGAACCATTCTTATTTTGACAAAACAATCTTACTCAAGTGTATTATTCATGTGGTTTTATTTGATTTTATGTGCTAATACTTAATTTACAACTCTGTATCAATATTTACATAAAATATTATCTTTCAAATATCTGACCAGGGTAACACTACTGTATATATACACAGAGAAATTATATCACTTCTCATGCAACGTTGAACAGTATAAACTAGACAAGAGTTATCTATTTTACTTAAATTCAAGCATGTATTGAGTTCCTGTTCAACCAGGAAATGGAGAGTGCAACAGGAAAGGGCTCGAATAAGAGGATTGTGCTGGATAGCTTTAGTGTCAACTTGACACGCCTGAGTTGAGGGAGCCTTAATCGAAGAATTGCCTCTATTGGAATGGCCTGTGGCCATGTCTGAGGGGTATCTTCTTGATGAGTGATGTGGGAAGGCCCAGCCCACTGTGGGTGGTGCCACCCATGGGCAGGTGGGCCTGTGTTGCATAAGAAAGCAGTCTGAGCAGATGCCAGGGGAGCAAGCCAGTCATCAGCGTTCCTCCATGGCCTGTGTTCCAGCTCCTGCCTCCAGGTTCCTGCCCTGAGCTCCTACCTTGGGTTCCCTGATGAACTGCGACCTGGGAGATGTAAGCTGAATAAATCCCTTCCTCCCCAATTTGGTAGTGGTCAGAGTATTTTGTCACAGCAATGAAGAAACAAACTAAGACAAGGATCAAGAATACAACTCTAGGAGCTGACATTTTTCAGCCAGGTCCCACCTACCAAAGTCTCTACCATCTCTCAGAACAGCATCAGCAAATGGGAATCAAGGTTCACAACATGAGGTTGTGTGGAATATTTAAATGTTAATCATGATATGTGTGTTGGAAATTTAGGAAATAATCTTGAAAGCTTTTAAAAATCACTCAAATTATTTTGAGACTAAGTTTATCTATGTGGTCAAATTCCTTTTTCTGTCCTTCTGTGTGTGTGTGTGTGTGTTTATTTTTTATTTAGAAAGGATGAAAGAGTGTTGTGTGTTACTGTATGTATGTGAATGTGTATGTGGGTAAAAAAGTATATGTGTGTGTATATGTATGTGTATGGGTTTTGTGTGTGTGTGTGTGTGTGTGTGTGTGTGTGTGTGTGTGTGTGTGTATATATGGTCTAGAGTAAGTGTAAAAAAAAGAGGTTTTACATCACACACGTGAACAATACGTTTTGGGCTGAAGAATGACTGTAAAAATAAGGGTTTTCATCCGACACTTGAAGCATAAGTTGTTTGTTAGCAGAGTGTTGATTTACTATCAGTTCATGGGGTTAGGAAGATGATTTAGTTGATAAAGTGTCTGTTGTACAAATATAAGGACCTAAGTTCAGATCCCAGGAGTCACATAAAAAAAGTGACGCCTGGTGAAATGCACTTAGAATCACATTGCTGGGGTGGGATTTGGATACAGGTGTGTGTGAGTGTGTGTGTGTGTGTGTGTGTATGTATGTAACAGAAAGGTCAAGAAAAATCTCCTGATATCAACCTCTGGCATCCAAATACATGGTCACACATGTACACATGCACCTATATATACATATGTGCAAGCCTAAGCTAAATATGCACATCACTCACACATAAAAAATTCAGAACAAACATACTAGAGCCTTAGACTTTGCATTGTTAAGAAACTTAAGAAAAATTATAATTAGTATGATCTAAACTGCAATATTGCTTCTTGGAACTTGAACCCTTCCTTCTAAGGCTGCTGGAGAGAGCCTGACTAGATAGGGTAAGTTAGCCAAATTCCTTTCTTGCTACCCATTCCTCTGCTTTGGAATTACTCTCAGCCGCCTGCACCAGAGCTCACTCATTCTCTGCTAAAATGAAGAATCAGCTCATTCAGATTCCATCAGACCTACTTGGGCCTTAGACTCTTCCTGATGAATCTGTCAGAGAGCAGCTGACTAACTTGGAGAGATAGCAAAATCCTGCAACTCCAGGTCACCATTTCCCTGCTTTGGGGTCAGCCCTAATCATTTGACTAGTTAGAATGGACAGATTACTTCAACTGGGGCCTCAGCTTCTTTGCCCACCTGGAGAGCTCTTGACTACCTTCCATAAATCCATCCTATCCCTTGAATAAAAAATCAAAAGAGAAAACCTGAAGCACAGACCAATACTAACTATTTATACCTTATCAGAAAGTAGCCAAGCTACAGCAACAATATAAACAGAATCATGTTTCAACTAAACAAAGCAGGCCTGAGTTTCATGCCAGAAATAAAATCAACAAAGGAAATCCACATTCTCAAACTATATTGGAAAAAAATTAATAATTTAAAAAAACCAAAATAATATGTGCACACCAAACTCCACCACTCCCATAGACGTATTCTACAATAAAAAAAATACCTATGGGAAACTAGAACACAGATTTTTTTAAAAAGCATTCAAAAACATGGTCAGAGAAATAAACGAATTTTAAGAACACATGAATAACTCAAAGAATTCAAAGAGCATACAGACAAACACCTGAATGGAGCTTAAGAAAATGAAAATACAGAGAGGGATGAAACAACAAAAAATAATCAGGATTTGAAAATGAATTTGAGAAAGAGATAAAAATATTGAAGGAAACACAAGCTGAAATAAAGGTGGAACTGAAGAACTCAGTAAGTCAATTTGAAATGAGAGAAAAAAAAGCCTCACCAACAGAATGAATGAAATGGGAAACAGAATATCAAATGTAGACAATAAAATAAAAAGAATTGAATCACTCAAAGAGAAAATACGAAATGTTTACAGAATGTAGGAATGATTCCTGAAAAAATATAGGACACAATGAAAGACTAAATTTATGTCTCACAGGAAAAGAAGAAGATTCTCAGGTCAATGTCATTGACCAGATCTTCAACAGAATAGGAGAAAAAAATACCTAAATAAAGAAAGACATACCCTCACAGAGACAAAGAACACACAGATGTTGAAATAGGAGCAGAATAGAAACTCCCCATGGCATAACACAGAAAAAAAAAATAAAAAGCTAAATATACAAAACAAATATAGAATGCTGAAAGTTTCAGGAGAAAAATAATTAAATATATAGGAAAACTCCTGAATTACATAGATATTTCAATATAAATTATAAAAGCCAGAAGAGGCTGAAGCAAAGTATTCCAAGTTCTAAATGATCATAGATACCAACCCAGAATACTTTACCCAGAAAATATATCATAGTCGAAGAGGAAAGAAAGATATTCTTCGATACATATAGGCCAAAAGAATTCACATCCAACAAATCAGCCCTAGCATGAATACTAAAAGCAATATGAAGGACTGAAGAAAGGTATGAGAGTGCCCAGAGGCTACAGAAAGAAAAAAATAATGAAAGTATAATTATGGAACCACAAAATAGGATGAGTAACACATACAGAAATTAAAATGACAATAAAAATACATATGTTTTAAGATATCAATGGCTTCAACTACCCAATAAAAAACACGGACAAGTTGAATGGATTAAGGAACTGCCTCCATCTATTTCTTGTCTACCAGAAATTTATTTCCCCTTCAAGGACAGAAACCTCCTTAGGGCGAAAGATGGAAAACATTATTCCATGTAAATGGCACCAAGAATCAAGCTGACATTCCAATTCTCATATCTGAAAAAATGATTTCAAAATAAAATTAATCAGAAGAACTAGAGAAATTCACTTCATTCTTATCAAGGGAAAATTGACCCAGAAGACATTGCCATCATGAACATATATGCACCAAACCCTGGTGCACCCAATTTCATAAAACAGTACTACAGTATATAAGACATAAATTACCCACAACTCAGTAATAGTAGGTGACTTCCATACTTGACTCTTTCCAATACACTGGTCAATTGGACAAGAATAATCAGAGAAATATCTGAATTAAATGATATGCTACAACACATGGACCTAACAGACATCTATCGAATATTCCAGCAAGCATCAGAGAATACACATTCTATTCAGCAGCCCATGAATCTTTCTCTAAAATAGACTACATACTGGGGCAAAAAACGAACCTCAACAAATACCAAAAAATTGAAATAATTCCATGTAGTCTATCAAACTCTAATACATAAAGCTTAAAATCTACAACATAAGAGGCTAGATAGTAACTACATGAACTCATGGAAATTAAAAAAAATATATATGTTTAAATGATGAATAGTGCAAAGAATAAATCCAGAAATAAATAAAAGTGTTCTTGGAACTAAATGAAAAGGATAATACAATACAGTAAAACCTCTGGGATGGAATAAAAGCAGCACTAAAGTGGAAGTGCATAGGTTCTAAGTGCCTACATTAAAAACATCAGAAATAGCACAGATAAATGACTTGATGGTATAACTCAAGACTCTGGAAAAGCAAGAACAAATGAAACCCAAAGCCAGCAGGTGAGAAGGAATAACAAAAATAAGAGCAGAAATCAATGAAATACAAAAAAGAAAACAGTGCAAAGAATAAATCTAAGAGCTCCTTCTTTGAAAAGACCAAGAAGATAGACAGACACAGTCCAGTTAACCAAAAGAAAGAAAGAGCAGATCCACATTAACACAAGTAGAGATTAAAGGGGAAGTATCACAACCAACACCAAAAAGATACAGAATATCATAAGGAAATACTTATGCCTACACTTTAGTAAAACCTATACTCTATTCAATTTAAAGATATAAAATAAAGGGATGAATTCCTAAATTGATTAAAATTACCAAAGTTAAACCAAGAAGAGATTAACAGCTTAAACAGACCAATAACAAATTAGGAAATCAAAACAGTAATGCAAAGCCTCCTGACTAACAAAGTCCAAGCTCAGATGAATTCACAGCAGAATTTTACCAGAGCATCAAAGAAGATCTACAACCAATAATACTTAAATTATTGAAAAAAAAGGAGAAACAGAGTGAGAACTCCCAAATTCCTTCTGTGATTTCAGTATTGCTTTAATGCCAAAATTGGGAAAAGACACCACAAAAAGAAACGGATAGACCCATATCCTTAATGAACATAGATACAAAGTTTTTCAATGAAATATTTGCAAATTACATACAGACACATGTCATAAAGATTGTTCATCAAGAGTAAGTAGGTTTAATTCCAGACAGGCAGGGATGGTTCAATATATCTAAGTCAATGAACATAATAAATTATATAAATGTAAAGACAAAAAACAACATGATCATCTCAATAGATGCAAAAAAGGCCTTTGACATAATCCAATGTGCATTCATTCATGATAAGAGTCCTAAAAAGAACTGGATTAGAACGAATACATCCTAATGTAATTAAGACTATATACAACCAATCCACAGCCAACATCATTCTAAATGGAGAAAAACTTGAAGCATTCCCTATCTTCACTCTTTATCAATATAATGTTTGCAACTCTAGCTAGAGCAGTAAGATAAGAGAAAGAAAATTTAAAATGTACTAACAGGAAAAGAGATCAAATTATCCCCATTTGCATATGAAATGATATTGTATACAAGAGATCCCAAAAAAGTCCCAGAAAAATTCTAGCAATGATCAACTCTTTGAGTAGAGTAGCAGGTTACTAAATCAATCTACAAAAGCAGTAGGCTTTTAAAATACAAATAACAAGCAATCAGAGGACAAACTCAGGGAAACACTTTCATTCACAACAGTCTCAAAAAATATCTAGTGAAAAACCTAACCAAATGCATTAAAAATTTCTTCAATGAAGATTTTAAATCTTTGGAGAAAGAGATTATGGGAGACACAAAGAGACAAAATGTCCTCCTGCGCTCATGGATTGGTCGAATAAATATACTGAAAATAACTATCTACCAAATGAAATTTACAGATTTAATACAATTCAAATAAAAATCTCCCTGACCTTCTTAACAGAAAAAGAAAAAAAAATCATCCTAAAATTCATGTGGAAATACAAAAATCTCCATAGAACCCAAACAATCCTGAGTACAAAGAACAAGACTGGAGAAGTTAACGCACCAGATCTCAATCTATGTTACTGAACTATAGCAATAAAAACAATTTAATATTTTCACAAAAACAGACTTGTAGATCAATGGAGCACAGTAGAAGACCTAAACATGAGTGCACACAATTTCAGCCATCTGATATTTGATAAAGGTGCCAACAACATACACTGGAAGAAAGACAGAATCTTTCACAAATGGTTCTGGAAAAAATTGGATCTCCATGTGTATAAGAATGAAATTAGAACCTTAAGTATCATCCTGCACAAAAGTCAACTCCAAAGTGATCAAAAACCTCTGTGTGAAACCTAAAATGCAAAAACTGTTAGAAGAAAACATTCACAATGTCCTGTAAGATGTATGTGAAGGAAAGAACTTTCTAAATTGGTTATCTGTTGCTTAAGAGTTAGGGTCAACAAACCAAAAAGTGGAAACTCCTTAAACTAAAAAGATTCTGAACCACAAAAAAAAAAAAAACAGCAAGTTGATTGAAGAGGAAGTTCACAGAATGGGAGAAAATCTTTGCCAAGTATACATAAGACAGAGGATTAACATCCAAAAGATACAAAGAACTTAAAAAAAAAAAAAAAAAAACAATGAATCAAGAAAATAAATGACCAAATTAAAAAATGGACCATGGTTCTGAACACAGAGCTCTCAAAAGAATATAATAAAAATGACCAAGACACACCTTAAAGGAGTTCAACATTCTTAGCAATTAGGGAAATGAAAATCAAAAGTTACTATAAGATTTCATGTAACCCTACTCTAAATACCTAAGATTAAGAGAACAAATGATACCTGCTATGGCCTGGATGCTGGGAAAAGGGAACCCTCACTCACTGCCGGTGAGATTCCAAACTAGTACAACCACTGTGAAAATCAGGGTGGAGAACTCTTAGAAACTAAAAATAATTTACCATATCACTCAGTTATTCCACTCCTTAGCGTATGCCCAAAGGACTCATTCTACTATAGAGATACATGCACAGCTATGTTCATTGCTGCTCTTTTCACAATAGCTAGGAAATGCAAACAACCTAAATGTCTGTCAACTGAAGAATGGATAATAAAAATGTGGTATATCTCTTCTGATCTCTGTGGCACTGCACGACACAGGTGCACTCACATACAAGCAGGCAATACGTTCATACACATAAAATTAAAAAATAAAATATTTTTTAAAATGTGGTATATCTACACAATGGAGTTCTATTTATTGGTAAAGAAAAATAAAATCAGGCAATTTACAGGGAAATAGATGGACCTATAAAATGTTATATTAAATGAAGCAACCATCTCAGAAAAACAATGGACATATGTTTTATCTGTGAATCATAGCTTCAAATCCTTAGATATGAATATATGATATGATGCAACTGTAGGAAATGCAAAAGAACCATGGGTGTGAAAGGGGAAGAAGGAGCTCCGGAGAGGTGGACAACAGGAGACAGGTGCTATCAAGTAGGAAATGTGGAAAAAGGGTTTACTTTAACTGGGACAGGAAGAGGGAAGGTATTACAGAGGGAATACGAGGTGAGATAAAAAAGGCTTAGGTAGTATATTAGTTCAAAGTCCCACCAAAAACATGCATGCAATTTTTCATATATATATATATATATATATATGTGTGTGTGTTATATGATCATCTCAATAGATGCAGTAAAAGCCTTTGCCAAATTCCGATGTGCATTTATCTTAAAAGTTCTAGAGAGAATTGGACTTGAGGGATATATATTTGAGCACATGCATGACTGAAAGCTATATAACAAAACACGGTCCCAGGCAGGAGAAACTTCCCTTGGAGTTGTTAGGGTAGTCCCAGGGACTCCTAAAATAACACAGACTATTGCCACAGACCTTGATTGCTTCCCAGAACTGAAAGTAAGACTCTGTTGCTGAAGACAGAACACACTTTGGACACAGGGCTTGGATCAGTCAGGCTGGAACTGACCTGGAAGCCTCCATTCTGAAGACAAGTTCTCATAGTGTCAGAAGACACTATGCAAGCTGCAAGGGAGAAAACTATTCAATGGTCCTATCTACCTGTAAAGGCCACTAAACAATGATTTGCCTAGCAAAGGTTCACTATTGGTGCAGGGGTGGCACTTTTGCCTTGATGGTAATCAACAACTATCTAATTGGGATTAAGGCTCGCACAAGGGGAGGAAACTAGTGTGGTACTGTAAACATAGCCAAGTGCACACGGCTGGAGTCATAGATCATAGATCCTGAAGAAAAACCTACTTTTATCACATCCATAGATCAATGTAATTTCTTATTATATTCTAAATATACATCTTCATATTTACCGACAAATGTACCCCTCACTATTGATCAAAGAAGCTTCTTTTTGCAAAAGATGACTAACAAAAACTTTTACATCTGTTCAAATGCAGAGAATAATAGCCCTAAGTGACACATATTCAATGCAACCTCTACACATAAAATGAATATATTTTTTCACTCTCACCAGAGAGGTTTCCTTATGCAGCAGATGCTGATTAAGAAACCCATACCTAGCCAAAGTGCAGAGAACAGGAGGCTGCAGAATACTTATCCCTGAATAGGACACCTATTTCAAACTTCTGTCTCCTGAGGCTCAGGGATCATTGTAGAAGAGTGGGAAGGAAGAGGAAGAAAGACTGCAAGAGCCAGAGGTGGTGGATGACCACAAGGAAACAGAATTTTATCGACAGCTGGGTCGATTACACAAAGAAACTCAACTGCCATGAAAGCTCAAACCAGACATTAGCCCAGCATCGGCACTGGAAGTGAGTAAGGGATCCAAATCAAATGTAAGGAATTTTTGGCAACTGATGGCTGGTGTTGGGGGGAGAGACAGTGTATTTTTTAAAATTTGTTATTTATTTTATTATGTGTATGAATATACTGACTGCTTGCAAGTACACCCTTGTCATGCAATGTCCTTGGAGGTCAGAAGAGGGCATCAGATCCCCTGGAACTGGAGTTGCAGGCAGGTGTTAACTGCTATGTGTTGAATCTGGGACTTGAAGGCCAGTCCTTGCTAGAACAGTCAGTGCTCTTAACTACTGAGCAATCTCTCCCATCCCAAGAGAGACAGTCTTTCAAGGATGGAACTTTTATATGTTGGCCAGGCTCCAGTGGATGGACCCATGCTGAGGAACAAGTGGGGACACAAACCAGGTTCTAAAGGCCATATTGTTCCTATAGGGGAATTAGGCAGGGGTTGTGGGTGGAGATAAAAATGGGGAAATCTAAATACCATCAAATTATATTGCATCCAAAATCACAAAAATTCAATAAAAATGGGAGGAAAAAGGAAAAAATGTCATGCTTCCTGATAAGCAATTCTTTATTCATAAAACAAACAAGATTTTACTCTCCTAGGGATGCAAGTTAATAAGATACCAAGATAGTCTATAAGTGTGAACACAAGTTTGCACTTCTAATGAATTGGAAGAAACAATCAAATACCCATTTCTACAATCACAGGATGGACCCACTACCTTTAAAGGCTTTGATGTAAATTATGCAATTACACAAAAGGAAAATAGGCCAGTGTATGGATTCCCTTTACTTGCTTATTCATGCTTTGCCAATGCCATTCACACCTCTCTTCCCTCCAAGAAGTTACGCATGGAAGCTTTCTTGCTTGAATGGATGACAATCTCAGGAGTATCTTGGGAGCAGACATTGAACCTGACAGCAGATGGAAGGCAACAAGTCTTGTCACACTGGATATTGTCAATGCCAGAAAATTTAACAAAGAGTTGTTTCTAACTAGTTTCTTTCCTAGTGAGACTCTTTTATTAATTATCTTTTCTCTGACTTGCAATGAAGTGCAAGTGTTTAAAGATGGCCTTGAGAAGTGTTTTCAGTTAATTAAAGTATGCTTCCTTCCTGTGTTTTACTCCTGCCTGCTCAAGGCCAGATGCCATTATAAAAGACCCACATGTGGGGGACTTTTCCACACTCAAAATCAATGGCATCTGTCTTCCCAGTTGCACATGAAAAGAATAGATTTTAATAAAGTGGAATTAAAGACAAATCAATACATTTGTACTGTGAGGAATCTTTAATTATTAGTATCTATGGTGAGAATGTGATTGCAAATAAGTACTTATTAAAGTAGTGCTGTATTTGTGATAAACTATAAACCCAACTTATTTGCGAGTATAGTTGATTCTCTTGTTAATATCCCCATCTGTGAAAAGGATATTCAACTTACTCCTTTTCTTTCTAATTTTCTTCTATGAGTTAATACTGTAAGAATGAGCCAATTCTGTCTTACACCGGAAACTTGCGGTTGTATACCATGTGATTCTCCAACATATGGCTGTCTATGAAAAGGAAAATGAATTTTGGCAATTGAAAAATTTCTTTCACCATTTCCAGTAGTTTCTTCCATATTTTCTCTCTCACATTATGCTTAGGCAGAGGAACTCTGAGGTCAATTGTTTAGAAAAATAGTTCTTAGGTGACATTCAGAAAGTGATGAGTAGACTTGTGTGACACTCCGTGGTTCACTTTTGCATACAACTACTTTACATGTCTACCCATAACATAAGCAGGGGACTGTATTGTGACATATGAAGGATTGTCACCTCAAGGCTATGAAGGAATGATTTACTCAAAAGATGCTGAGAGCTCAGGGCTAGCTTTGACTATGGAATAGGTAGGAAGGAAACAGCTAAGAAAGAATATGTAGCCTATCTGCTTGACGGCTAGGGAGAGTGGTATGTGATAATTATTTTCTCAGCATGGGGTGACAGAGTAGACAGAAATGACACCAAGGAAAGAAAAAAGGAGTGTGAGGGGCAGGAACAGTGTAGATATGGCGAATCCTGAAACAGTGGACTCAATGTGTGACATATAGTTTTTTTCTATTCTTACGAGGTGGAAATTTGCACTGCTTATATAAAATGACCCTATATCTTGTTTTTCCTTTTGCTTTACCTATATTTGGTCTCCCTTCCTTCTCTGAAAAGAATAACAAAGTCCATCTGCTAATGCAAACTCCATTTGTATACATGCACCCTCCAGGTGCATGCTCTTCTCTGCCTGGGGGATGCACAGACATTTTCTAGCCTCTTCTCTGAAATGTCTTCTGGATTGAGAGTGATGTTTCAGCTCAAATATCATGTAAATATCTGTTTCATGGCTCCCTACTCCTGTGACAGTTTGACTGGCTTGCTCCAGCCTCTAGGAGGTCTCTGTCCTTCTAATGCACACGACCCATATCCATGGGGCTTCTTGTTCCATGTTAAGCTAGGAGTGCCATGTGGGCTTCCTCTTTTCCAAGACTTCACTATCCTCCCTTCAATGCCACCTCTTCCTTCCACTCACTGTGCCAACTTGACACTGTCAAATGAATACTGATGAAAGTTCTTCATCTTTCTATTTCCAGCACACAGCTTAGGTTTCTGTACAAAGCCTGTGGTCCAACTGTTGCAAAGATTATTTCTCGTTTATGACTCAAGAAAAATAGCTAAGTCTCCACCTTAATCACTGACTGACATTTTAGGTATAATGTCAATGTTATAGACTCTCATTGTCAGAATAAAGAAATCACAGTTTATGCAGCATTTATACTGAAAGGGAATATGCTTAAAAGTAAATGAAAGTATACCAGTTACATAACTCTAATCACCACCCTCATTTCATTCTTCAGTGGTGTTTACAGAGAATTCACGAGGAAATATCACACTGATTCTCTATCCAATAAGGACTTTGAGTAACAGGCAGATTAATATAATAAAATATGTGAAATGATAATAATATAAACTATTTTTCACCCAATAATAGCATTGACCATAAAAAATGTCACATGTAGCAGAAAATCAGAGAAGCTTTGCTGAGTTATGGCTCAGCGGTTAAAACAGTGCACTGTAACTCCAGCTATGAGACTTTCTTCCAGTTTCTAGCTACTAGAGGGCCATATTCCTGTTTGTAGCCCCTTCTCACATAGTAAAAGCAGGTAGCCCTGTAGAATCAGGGCCATTACTAAACCCAGCCATTGTTCTCAAATCTCTCTGGCACAGTCTTGTCCTCCTATTGCATTTCAAAGCATGCTGTTGTTGACATTGGACTCATAGAAGACATACAGGATAACCTCACTATCTGAAATCCTAATGCAATTGTATTTCCCACAACCATTTAGTCCAGAAAAGCTACAGGTTTCAGAATTTAGGCATCTTAAGGGATATGCAGATATTATTCAGCCTACCACAATGATCCTCACAAAATTCCAAATCTGTAGGTGTTACTAATGTTTGGGAAAAAGTTCTAAGATTTCTAAAAACTTTTTCTATTTTTTGTCAGATTTATTAAATGAGACTATTAGAGACTATTAGAGACTATTAGATATGTCTAAAACTCAATAAAATAAGACATTAAGACATATTTAGATAAATTTTAAAATATTATAAAGATTCACATTATTAATTTCTCATGATTCCTAGTTACTATCTACATACTTTTGAATTCTTTCTCATACTTAATCTTAATTTTTTAAAAGAGACTATCAGATCTATTTACACAATGGAGTTCTATTCAACAGTAAAGAAAGATGAAATAATGAAATTTTCAGGTAAATAGATGGATCTAGGAACTGTTATACTAAGTGAAGTAACAGAATAAGAAAAATAAAAGACATATGTTCTCCCTCATATGTGGGTCCTGCACTAAATCCTTTTAAATTCCCACTCCTTTTACTAAGATGATACTATACAGCAGTCCTTTCTGCATGAAATGTTTCCCACCATCACGACTTCAGCTGAGCCTGATCACTAAACATTGTCACAGTTGGGCTTGTTGACAGTTGTGCTCATTGATTAAAGGAGGGCCAAGAAGTCTCACTGGACACTTGTTGGAATATCCAGCCACTCTTCCCAGCCAACTGTGTGTAGCTTGACCCTAATCACACATGGCCTCCTGGGTTTGAGGATGGCTAAAGTATACAATCTGCAGAAGGCTAGGAAGAGAAGGCATGACCAATGCTGGGTAAAGCCTATCCAGTGTGCATACTCTCAGGTCATGCAAATGCGGCAGCAACCCCTCAGTTATCTTGGTAAGTAAGCTCAGTATTTATTGGTTCACCAGTAAAACTTTAATGAAACATTGGCTTGACACTAGAACCTTAAAGGGAATAAGCATTGCTTAACATCCCCAGGAAAAGAAGTTGCACAACCAATGGGAAATTTACTTGTTAATGGTATTATATCTCATACTTATTTTTTTTAAAAAAAAGAAAAATAAGAATGTAAAAGATGTTAAAAGGATATGGGAATGTAGATATTTTCCAAAATACAAAAAATAAACAAGTGATGAAGTTCTGTTAGGTTTGTTATATACAGATGAGACAAAAATAATATATGCATAATCTTAAAATTTCTATGGTCATAGTTTAGTTAACTGGTTTAAGGAACAAAATATAAATCTAGTCTTTGTTTATCTGAGAATATTTGGTTCTTTACTTAAGCCTTATCTACAGAGTACATAATAATTAAAAGTATTGGACTGGTGGACCGAACCTTATTGGATGTTTAACAGCCATACTTTAAGGCCTCTACTAATAAGGTCAAAGGGACTTAAAGGACAGTTTTTGCCCCTTGCCCTCCAAGGTCAACCAAGTTCCAGGAGACCATAGAACATCTCTAAAATGTCCTATAAATGTGGGGAGTCGCCTGTCCTCTTGTACAGCAAGGACATGGAGACTCCATGAGATGGACTTGAACTAGTGTCCAGTCTACAAAGAGGAGGGTCAACACAGAGGAAACATCTCATTCATGCTTCCAAGTGAAGCCAGACAGGGTCGAACAGGACCTTTGACTCATCTTCACATAGATGTAACTGGTAAAAGAAAGGAGCCAGGGGCTCCTCCCAAGCTCATGTGACCCCTGAGGAACAGATCCTCAAATGACCTTAAGTATAAAAATAAATTGATTTTTTTGGGCCAACTGCACAGTCTTAAACACTGAAAAGGAAAGTATAACCAAAGAGTAAAGTCATTAGTATACTTATTTAAAAGTTCAAGTGATTACACTTCCCATACATCAGGCTTAAGTCTATATAAAAAGTTATTTAGGCAATTATTTCTCATCGATGATTTTGTTCATAACCAGAAAGTGTTGCTAAGATGTAAGACTTCAAATCTTGGTCTGAAAAACTGTAGTGCCCACCTATAGCTTAGGGAGACAACTAGCTATTGTTCTAAAATGATGGATAAATTTGTTTTCTCCCACTATCTAGAAACCTTTGAGAGGGAACTGACAGTGATTCTAACCACTCCAACAGCTATCAAAACACCTGAAAGCAAATCCTGAATCCATCACTGTAGAGTCCAGCCCCGGAAGACAAAAGAAAAATGAGGAACAACCCAATAGGGAGATGCTTTTGGAAGCCCTGGTCAAGAAAATTCAATGGACTCTCATATGAACATTTGAAAATTGCCATGTTCTGACTTTTTCTAGATCCCTGTCTAGAACCTGTAATGCTAATTACTCCTGCCTTTTCTTCTCCTTCACATCTCCTATTCACAATATAAGGACTTTCTTTTCTCCCTACAGATAAGAGTTATGCAATTTGAGAGTCTTTTAGACAGACCCATTGAAGGAGTACTCCAAGTGCCTCACCCCGAGTCCCTGTTCAGCATGGAAGAAGCCAGAGCGGTCTGCATCCCTATTCCCTATTGGCAATTTGGGTAACCCCTTCAGAGGATGGCGTGATAAGAATAGAAAGTAGGAATTGGCTAGGCAGTTAGGGTAAAAAGACCCCAAAGAAAAGTAGCCAGTTTCTTGGCTAAAAGTCAAAATGTCCTTGGGCCTGTTAGCAACATATTGTGTTCCAAAAGTCCAAAATGTCAAAAGTATTTGGGTGCTTGTTTCTAACTCTTAAAAGATTGTAAGATTACCTCTTCAGAAGGGGAATGTTACAGTACCCAAAAGCCCTATAAAAACAAATAAATGAAAGATGATAAAAAACAGAAAAATGTAACAGAAAACATAGGTAAAATAGATAATATTCATGTGAGTTATAAATGCTAAAATAATAAATCTGGAAAAAATAGTTTTATTATAGGTTATGGAATAATTTCTAAGCTGTACATTACCATAATGATTAAGAATAACTTTTCCCATTTTGGTTTTATTTCTCTTTTTTATATACTGTCTTTTAAAGTATATTGTAAAAGTTTTGTTACCGCCACCTTTCCCTTAAACTTTGACAACTCATTTTAATTTTTAAAACCTCACTTTGGTCTAGTATATTCCTAGAAATTTTGAACACCCTATCCTATTTTATCACTATAGAAACTTTTATGCAAACACAACTTCAAATGAATCTCAGACTCCCACAGGGGTTAAATAATTTGTCCAAGATCAAGGACATAGAAAATAAATATTTCAGGGAGGAAATAATGCAGATTTCTGACAATTAGTGGATTAAACTGGACAGCCTTATCTAATGCCCCCTAATGAGCAGACCACACGAAGGCAATTGGAGCCCATATAAATTCATAGTGGAACCAGGAACTCCACAGCTCTACATGTCTTGGTCTCTGGGTGGTCCTGGCCTTCCTGGCTTCAGCATGGTGTTCCTCTTTCTATCATCTCTTAAATGCAGCATTATCTACAGTTGGCTATGCTTTTCAAGTGGAAGAATTTTGCAAAGGACCTGAGAATGAGCTATGTATTCTCCTAGGTCTCTCGAGGTTATCCATACAACAAGGAGGACATGTCCTACTTTCTTAGTCTGACTGAACTTTTCCTTTCTGAGCCTCTGAACTGACTCTTTTCCTTTCTGAGCCTCTGCTTTGCTGTGCTTACAGTGGAAAATTCCAATAAGGAACAGGGTGATGGCCCATATGTGAAGATGCCTAATAATTAATTCAGCTTTTTGTGATTACAGAGACTGTCACTCCACATTATGAAGCTGAAGAACCAATAAACCCTCTTGGATTTGAAATTTAGAAATTACCACTTATCAAATTAGCAGTGAACTCTGTTTATACTTCTTCATGGCTACTTAGATTTGCAGTTGTGGTGGTTGGAATGAGAATGTCCTCCAAAAGCTTCAAGTAGTTGGACATTTTGTCCTCATTTGGTAGCACTGTTTTGGGATGTTGTAGCCATGCTGGAGGAAGATTTTCACTGGTGTCGGGCTTAGAGAGTTACTAAGCCTTGCTGGATTTCCACTCACTCGCTGCTTCCTGTACCTGCTTGAAGATGTGAACACTTAGCTTTAGCTTCTGTTCCTTCTCCAGCCACCTCTGCCACCATGCCTCCCCACCATGATGGGCTCGTGCCTCTTTGGAACAATAAGATAAATAAACTCTTCCTTTTGTAAGTTCCCTTGGACATGATGTTTCTATCACAGCAACAGAAAAGTAACTAATACAGCAGTGTTCACAAATTTGTGGCTAAGTTGATTTGGGTTACCCAATCATTTGATAAAATTACTACAAAACTCACTACCTCTGTATATAAAAGAAAAATTTTAGTATAAAGAAGTTAAAAACTAAATGAATTTTAATAAATTTGACACATTATAGTCACTTCAAATTACTCCCATAACCACACAACTCTAAAGCAGTGGACAGATAAATCATCTCTTTATCCTGCCTCCAAAAGTGTCAAGCCAGAGTTTCATGCCCTTCACATGAAAGTAATGGGTTCCTCAGAGATTATTTCTGGCCCAACTCTCTTTATGTAATCTCTCATTTCCTCATAACTGTGTTCATCTTTGTGCTACATAATTGCATTCCATCTATGTGCCAGTAAAATCCAGATTCATTTGTTGTCTTCATCTCTGAAAGTCGTAAGTCTCCTGGTCAAACTCCCACCCCCATGTCAGATATACATTTACTTCAAGCATTTCACAGTTACAACAATTGTAACACCAGAGTCTTAATACACTTGTTTTAGTTTCTTTTTGTGTGTTTGTGCATTTGTTTTATGGTTGCTTTTTCCTTGAAAATTTAAAGACAAAACAAATCCTGGCTATATGAACATACGAACATTTGTAGATATTTTTCTAATGACTCATTTGGTATGTTGAATAGCTCTGAGCTCCAGGGTCAAAGCTGTATTTGCCTCTCTTATGACCACTGGAAACAACTTTGTGAAGTATGTATGCCTGAGAACAAGTAAGAACGCTTCAGTAGCTACCTTCTATAAACAATTTTTAAGGCGAATTATTGAGGAATTATCCCACTTGAAAATGTGGGAAGTGGTTTGAGAGCACTGTGTTTCCTTGTGATTTTCTGAAAAGAATGATCTAATTCCTCTCATCTTCAGGCACTTTCCTCTCTCAGGCCCCATTTGTCTTCTGTTCTAACTGATTTGAAACAATCTGACTTCTTCCAAAACAAAAATAAACTTCAACAAAAAATTTATGTCATTTTATTGGAGTTTTGAAAGCACTTGTTTACATAAAATGTGAAGCTTTGTGGTGGTTAACAATTATCTTCCAAAGTAGATAAAAAAAAGCTCTACTGCATACAAATATATTGCAGCTCAAAATTACATCTCTTAGATGCTGGAAAAGAAAGAAGTAAAAGTGAGGAAACAAATAAGCCAATATTACATCCTGCTGCCGTCCCTCAGTGGGCTGCGTGATATTTCTTCATGAATAAAGATGGAGTAAACCACATTTGTAGATAATAAGAAAAGGTAATTAGTGTCATCTATTCACCACGGTTAGAGTTTGACTAGAGCAATTTGATTACGTTTATCACATTTTAAACTTTGAGTAAGTTTTTCAGCTCTGTAATCCAGTTAGTGCTGAAGTGTGGAGAATATAAGTCAGCTTCCCAGTATGATGGATGAGCAGGAACTCAGAAAGATAGGACTGTTAAAAAAAGAAAGAAGGAAAGCAAAAAATGAAATCGTAATTTAAGTACTGCCTCTTGGATTTAAAGTAATTTTTTTTTATAAATAAGTTTGAATCTACAGCAAGTCTTACATAAAACCAAGAGTAGTCCTCAAACAAAGATGAAAATCTGAAAGAAATTGTGTGTATGGATGCATGTGTATGTATGCATGCATGTACTTATATGTGTATGTGTGTGTGTGTGTGTGTGTGTGTGAGAGAGAGAGAGAGAGAGAGAGAGAGACTAAATGATGTTGTGACTATAAAGTGATAAAGGAAATACTGTTTAGTATAAGTGAAGTTCTCATTGAGTTAAAATCAAATAAGGAAAGATAGTTCACTTAATTTTACTTTATAATAAATTTATTGAAACGTTTAAGCCAATAGGCTCTTTTCAGTAGAGTTTTAGGGCACTGAATTAACAATGAATAAATACAATTTCTGTCTCATATACTAACAATTTCTTACTGAAGATTTCATTAACTGAAGTATTTCAGGTTTTATTTTCTTCATGAGGACACAAAAGTAATCATTTTGGTAAACTTCCAAAATATTTTAAAACTGAATTTAGAGAGCTGCATTTTAACACAGAACCATAAACATTAGCTGCTCCAGATGGGCAGTTTCAAAGATGAAAAGACAAAAACTATGGTGAGAGACATTTAACACAGTGAGACACTACAATGCAGGCATGGAAGTTGACAGAGTAAGGAAAAGATAACAGAGAAAGGGAAAAGGGGAGCAATGATTCTGGCAAAGCTAATCTTGAATCAAAACTAGTGATAGGGGGAGCCAAAGAGATGTCTCAGTGGTAAAGAGTGTGTATTGACTGCTCTTTCAGGTGACCAGAATTTGGTTCTCAGCACCCAAATAAAAGTCTGTAACTCCAAGTCAAGGGAATCTGACACCCTCTTCTGGCCTCTGTGAGGACTGCACTCACATGCACAAACCCTCCACAAACATATAGACCCATCCTTAACAATAAAAATGAAATATTTTTTAAAATTAGTGACTAGGGTATGAAGAAGATATTTGTGCCTGTAATGGGCAGACTAACCTAAGGGTGCGTTGGATTTATTTTTAAGGGAATCTATATTCAAAGAACTTTTACTATTTCAAAGGAAGATATAGTATATGACATAATTAATTTCTTTATGAAGTGCAGACAGACCATGGAGAAAAGGAAGAGAAATCTACAATAATTTGGAATGATGTGCCAAGGTAGACACTTGGAGGAACTAAAAAAAAATGGTGATATTGACTTTTGGGAAAAAAGACACCAAGCAGAAGATGCAGACTGTGTAAGAACAGCAAGAGGCCCTATATCATCTACTAGTCTACCTTGACTTTCCCACAGGACACCATTCTGCTGATTTCTTTTGCTAGGGTCCCTTATTTTGTTCTTTAGTTTCATATAAGGTGGGCAATATTTCACAATTATTTTGTGTCAAGCTTTTTCATTAAAGATAATTAACTGTGTCTTGTTCACATTGTTTGGTCACGATTGACGTTGATTAATATGTAAATAAAAATGAACTACAATTTACCCAACTCATCCATTCTAAAGCAATGTTTTTGCAGAAAGAACACAAGGCTCCTACAAAAAATGTGTGTGTTAAGTGCTGTATGATACTGGGTAAATCTAGAGATGCTTTGTGGACATATATTCTAGAAACAACACGCCCCAAAAAACAGCAAAAAAGGTTCAAGGAAACAAATTTACCAATTAAAAATGGTTTAAGTATCTTCCCAAGCAGGTCTCAAAATAAGAAATAAAAATGGCTAAGAGAGATCTTAAAAGGTGTTTAACATCCTTATTAAAGAAATGAAAATTAAAAATATTTTAAGATTTCATTTTACCCCAGTCAAAATGGCTAAAGTCAAGAGAAAAAAAAAAAAAAAAAAAGACACAAGATGCTGGAGAGAATGTAGAGAAGAGAGCACTCATGCACTGCTCTTAGGACTGTAAATTCATGCAATCACTGTGGAAAGCAGTGTATGGAATTCTTAAAAAAGTTTAAAATGAACCTACCATTTGACACGGATACCACTCCTTTGCATATACACAAAGGAGTCATCCTAATGCAGAAATACTTGTATATCCATATTTGTTGTTGCTCTTTTCACAATAGTTAAGAAATGGAAACAACCACAACTGATAAGTGGAGAATGAAAAGGTGGTTCATTTACACAATGGCGTTCTACTCAACAGTAAAGAAAGACAAAATCATGAAATTTGCAGGTAAATGGATGGAACTAGAAACTGTTACAGTAAATGATGAAACATAGACTCAGAAAAACAAGTGATGCATATTTTAAGTTGTATATTCTACCCCAAATCCTTAGATGTGAGTATATCTGCTCCAGTAAAGCAGGAGCAAGGAAAACGGAATGAAACCATGGGGTAAAGAGAAAGAATGGTCTTATAAGAAGGGTTGTAGGAGACAGGCATTATCAAGGGGAAATAGGAATTAGTTTAACTGAGAAGGGAATATGGAGGGCTATCCAGGGCAAGAGAGAGGAAAGATAAAACACTTAGGTGTTTAAGATACCAAAGGGAAATATATTAGTTCAAAAGCTACTGAAAAATATACACATCATATATTTATGAGTGTATGTGTATAGCTGAAGGCTATAAAACAAAAATCACAGGGCCAGTCAGGGGAAACCTACCTTTAGGTTCTTGGTCATGTTAGACTTTCAGAATAAATAAAAAGAGACTTTCAGAATAAATATGTATTTCCATGGTCCTTCATCGCCTCCCAGAACTGAAAGTAAGATCCTATTGCTGAAGACAGGGCACAGTGGACACAGGACATGGAGCATTTGAGCTGGAACTGACCTGGAGGCCTGTATTGGCTACCTTTCATAGTGCTGGAAGGGGTTATGCATTCTAGTAATAGAAAAGAAATCAGCAGCCTTATCTGGCTGTGACCCTGCAAAGTACAATAACAACTAGCTTGGTAATATATGCCCATTGTTTCAGTAAGGGAATGGATTTTATGGGCGTAACCAACCATTTTGTGATTGGATTTAAGACCTACTTCACAAGATGGAGTCTAAGGGTGGTAGTTTTATCAGGGCTAAGAACCTGTGGCTAGACAGTTCATAAGCTGTAAGGTAGAATCTACTACTATTATCATACTAAATGGGCCAACATATAATGAGATAATGTACACATAGATTGGTGCATATTTCAGCTCTGAGCAGAGAAGTTTCTTCTTGTAACAGATGACAGTTAACACAGAAATTCACAACTGGTCAGCATGCAGAAAATATGAGGTTTCAGACTTACTGACCTTTAAAGGGTCAGCTATATCACACCCTCTTCTCCCAGGGCTCAGGAGTCATTGTGGCAGAGGGGGTGGAAAGATTGTAATAGTCAGACAGAGGTGGTTCATTACACAAGGAAAGCATGTGTTCCGTACACAACAGGGTATTTGCTCATATGAATCCACAGAATTTGTGATAGGATTCATAAGATATATGCAAGCCTAAGTCAGAAAAAATCCAAGCATACATAGTAGATTTGGGCAAGAAATCATAGTCTTAGTGATGGAATTATTGGTAAGTAATTGCTGCTTGGAGTAGAGTCAGTTTTCTTTAAGCTGTAATGCCATGCAAGTTGGCCAGGCTCCAAAGAAAGAACCCACACCCAAGTGCAAATTAGAGTCAATAAGCCTTTAAAAATAACAGAGTACATGAAGTGAGAGATGTTAGGAGAGTGGGGAAGGAGGTTGAAAACAAAATACAATGGATGAAATTCTTAATCAATTCCAAACATACTTTTTCAAAGTTTTAAATTTATTTTTTTAAATGCCAAATTCTATCTTATTGCCAGGATATAAGAAATCAATGGCTTTTGAAAATTAATTTGATTATAATTGCTATGACCAAAATTTATTCTGTAATTATTTAGTAGTTTCTTGAATTTCTTTTAGATTAATAGTTTGAATTTACTACATAAATTATTATGTTATCTGGGAACAAAGTCATATTAATTATTTCTATGTCTCTAAGATGCGTTACATTTTTTTTCTTTTTTGTCTCATATTATGTTGGCTAGGACATTTAGTTCTATGTGGAAAGCCAATGACACCTGACTGGAGGTATCCTTGTCTTGTTCTTGATCTTAGAATGACCACTCCAAGTTTCTTATCAGGAGTTATTGTAACTGTAGTTTTCATTGATGTTTATCAGTTTGAGGATGTGCATCTCAATTCAGTTTACTTAGATTTTTTACCATGAACAAGCGTTGGGATTTGTCAAATGGTTTTGTGTACATATTAATTTGATTATGGGATTAGTGCTATTTTTTTCCTATTAATGAGATGAATCAGATTAATTTTTAACTATTGAATAAACCTTGGTTACACATTAAACACAATGTTTCATCTAATTTGTTAATATTTTATTAATGGAATTCTCATTCGTGTTCATGAGCTATGAAACTTGGTGTCTAGTTTCCTGTTCTTTCAATGAGTTTATTTGGGGTTTTGTATAGAACAGTTTGAGATTAATTGAAATATTACCCTATATAGTCCTGAAATTTGTCCAGTGATGAAATGAACAATGTCTCTGTCTCACATATTGTCACCACAGAATTACTTGTAGCTATAGAGCTTAAATCTGAATTAGTATATGCTGAGATAGCATTATTCCTTAATCTAAAACTTGGATTTCTTATGTGGTAGCACAGGGTTCTGAGAGTGAGCAAACTCAGGAACAGAAGAAGATTTTGTGTGTGTTTACTTTAAGTGACAAATATTCTATGTTGTTTGAACTAAAACAACAGAAAGCTATATTTGACTTTGATATACAAAATTTGAAATTTCATCTAGAAAGTATTCTTATATCTTTTGGGTTGGGTAACTTGGGTAACTGCAGGTACCTTGGGATATGGCTAGGTGGTATTTTAGAAGGTCCAGATAAGGGAAACTGCACTATGCAATGAGAAAACAATTAAGAAAATAGCCCCACATACAATATGGAAAGCAGAAAGTGTATCTGATCAATTCAAGACTTTGTCGAGATCCAAGGAAGTGCCATCCATGTAATTTGAATTTTCTAAAAAAATCTGAAAATTAGTCCATTGTGTAAATGTACCATGCTTTCATAACTAATCAATCAGTTGATGGACATCTAGATTGTTTCCATTTCCTGCCTATCATGAATACAGCAGCAATGGACATAGATGAGCAAGCATCTGTGTAGCTGGATACAGACTTTGAGTAAATGAGAAGTGGTATATCTGGGTTAAGCAGTAGAATTACAATTAGGATTTGAGGACATTTCACATTGATTTCCTTCATGACTACACTATGAAATCCACAGGCGTTTGGATGGAACTGGAAAATTATCATCTTGAGTGAGGTAATCCAGAATCAGGAGGACAAATATAGCATGCTTTCTCTAATAAGTGAGTGCTAGCTTTGCATCTTTAGATAGGTGTGTTTCCATGGGAAAATCCATAGAGGTCAAGAAACTAATAAGGGGTCATGCGGGTTGGAGGGTTCCTTGCAGGGGAGATAGAATGCAGTGATATAAATGGGGAATGAGGAGAAATGGAACATAGACTGAGGTGAGGAATGAAACTGCAGGGAAGAGCAGGGAGTAAGGGGAGTAATAATGGAAAATAAATGCCTTTTGAGAAAGTCATATGGAGACTTTTACTACAGAAGATTCTTAAAATACATACATATATACTTTAAAATGTGTTTAAATGTAGTTACCCAATAAAGGGTGCTCAGTGGCCCTACTATACATCATAGGCTAGCAAATAAATATCCCAATGCAGGTAATCAACATCTTTGGAGTTGTTGACCAGGGAGGTTCCATAGACCCTCAAACAATATGAGTTATTTTCATTGTTCTTGATTACACATCAGAATTAGATGATTAGAAACTATTACTGAAGACACTATAGGCCTGAGTTTCAAAACAAATAGGAGGAATCAAGGTGGTCCTGGCATCAGAGCTTCACAACAATAGGCTGCTATGCGACTTCCGAATGCCTGTACTGTTAGTTTTCCCTCCCTTACTCCCTCCTTTGTCCTGCCTTCCCATTCCTCAGTCTATTAACCCTTCTTATTTAATTTTTCCCTTCCCCTTTTAAATTACTGCATTGTATCACCTTTTCTATGAAGACACCCATGATCAATTATTCATTTCCTGACTTCTATGGACTTTCCAGTTGAAACACACCTATCTAAAGAATCAAAGGTTGCACTCACTTATGAAAGAGAACATGTGATATTTGTTTCCTGAGTCTGGATTATCTCATCATGCTGCTGGAGAGAAAGGTAAGCATCAAGCTCGCCCAGCTATGGACCCTGCCAGATACAGTAACAACTCATCTTGCAAGATATATCTACTAATTCAGTAGTGGCACCAAAGTTATACAAATAACGAACCATCTTTTTGGATTTAAGGTTCGTTTCACAAGATGGATCCCATACTAAGCACTGTTATCAGGGTCAAGAACCTGTGGCTCAACATATCAAGGGAATAGTGAAGAACATTCTACTATTATTCCACAAAATAGATATAGCATTGAACTGACTCCTAATGACTTTTTGATTTATCCATAGATTAGTGCATCTCTCAACTCTTACAAGAGTTTGTTGTTTGTTTTGTTTTGTTTTGCTTTTAATCTTGCAGGCAATTTCAATTAACAAAGAGACCCAGAACTATTCAGGCACACCTATATCATACCCTCTTCCCAAGGCACAGGGATCATGTCAGAAGAAGGTACAGGATGATTATAAGAGGCAGAGATGGTAGTTGAATGCAAACAAATAGTGTTGTCTGGACACCACAGGGTAGTTGTGCATATGGATTTACAGCATGCATAAAACCTCTGGAAGCCCAAGACAGACAAAAATTCATTGTGGATGGGGAGCTGGGAAAGAAGTGCAAACCCAAGCTGAGAAACTATTGGCAAATGAAAATCTGAAAAGAGAGTTAAGAAAAGAGCTATCTGTTACAGAATACCACAGAGGTGAGAAGGTATCCATAAACATCTCACTCAGATCATAATTTAGATGGCCTATCCTCAAAACCCTTTACAGTTCCTACAATGAAAGTACTGTTTTTCTAGAATGTTTTGTAATTTTATATTAACATTCAAAATAACAAGTGCCAATGTGACATTTTAATGCATGCATATAACATATTTATTTGCATATTATATTGCAGTTTGAGTCTAGTAAAATCAAATTTCAAACTCAATATCTCATTGACTGTATTAATAAACGAACAGTAGAATTTAGCTATTTTAGACAGATGCTCTTAATTAGTCACATTGCAATATTATAAGTGCGAATTGTACTCTGCAGAATACAGTACTGTTGACTAAATGAAAAGTATTCTGGATAAAAGTCTTTAATGAAAAAGATCTGCACAGGTAACCCAGATTTAGTCATACTCGTTCATCTCTGTGCTAACAATTATCTAAGCAGAAGTATCTCTTATCTTTTTCTATCTTTGTATTTTAAAATGAATTTACATTAGCTGAAAAAGTATAGAAATAATACATAGAGATGCATTTTATCTTGTAAATATTCATTGTGAAAAACTTATCTTTTAATAGTACAGTATTTTTAAGAAAGATATTGTTATGTAAAACAAAGGCTCTAAGTTATTAGTACCAACTGAGAATTACTATTTACTACACAGAATTTCCATTTATTTCACACATTTATTTATTTAAATGTATCATTTTTAAAGTCTAAAATTAAATTCCAGCTCTGTATATAATTCTTCCTGGCATATGTACTTAAATTACAATTCCAAGAAAGTAAAGCTGGAATTTTCTAAGGACATTCTGTCAGGAGGCAGTAAAAAAAATGGCTAAATCTAGGAGAATAGAGTTGATATTTGGCTAAGATGAATTATGTGATTTTTGTCTGCTATAAAAATATATTTTTCAGTATTCTAAAGTAGACTTTATATTCTTTCATATTTATTATTAATTTATCTATATATTGATATTGGCTTAAACATTTCATTTTGAAATAGATGTTAATATCTATAAATCAACTTTGGTAATGTGTTGAGTGTTTGCCTATATATGCGTAAGTGTACCAAATACATGCAAAGCTGAAGAGGCCAGAAGAAGGTGTTTGAATCCCCTGGAAGTGATGTTATAGGAGGTTTTTAATTAACATGTAGGCACTGCATTGGAACCTGAGTCCTCTGCAAGAGCAGCCAATAGTCTTAACTGCAGAGCTATATCTCGAGCCCTGTGATCTACTTTTAATGCTCAAAATCACACACACATGAGCATAAGAGGCTTGTTTTATATAATCTATCTGTACGTTTAAATATATTTTGTTACTGTTTGTAGTTTATTGACTTTTGGGTTGAAGATTTTACAAGCCTTTCCAACTGAAGCCTAGAAATAAGCCATTTTCAGGTGTATTTGGTTCTTTAGGTAGTAAGCAATATTAAAAATATCTGTGTTTTAATTATTGTCAGGGTGTATTTCTAGCTCTTCTAGCGTAATTTAACAAGAATAAGCATAAATATGGAAACACACCTACACATATATCTATAACCTATGTAATTTCTACAAGTATAAACCTGGATGTAAATCCTATCTAATCTTGATTGTACACTAATACGTCAAATTCATATCATTCGCCACACCTCTGACAGTGAAAACACACATGCATGTATTTCTCAATGCATTTACTAGGATAGAGGAGTGCTGATGACAAGTTAGTGAGCTGGGAGACTAAGAAGACTATGCAGATGAAACATTGCCTTAGGGATTTTGATACCATGGGATACTAAAACATCTGTTTTCTTAATTATGCAACATTCTCAGAGCTCTCTCCAAATCCTTGTGTGACATAGATATCCTTGGTTATCCATAGATATCCTTGTGCTCCACCACTCCAGCTTTTTCCCCACTCTGCCCTCCAAGAATATTTCCTGGAAGAACACCAAGATCTTATTTGATGTAATAATCTAAAATTGGTAATTCCATCTTAAGCACATCTAGCCCAGGGTCTAGAAACACAGTATTACAGATGCAAATGAAAATGCAAACCTTGAGTCCAAAATTTTTCTAATTCTTTCTCTCTGAGGTAGAAGACATTTTTAATAAATAAATTTACATTTTATATTGATTTGAACTTGCATAGATTTCCATTACATGACACTCTTATTTTAAAAATTTCTTAATTTTGATGTATGACAATTACATGCATGTATATAATGTATTTTAATTATCATTCTTCTTAGCTTTTTCTATCTCTCTCCCACCTCTTTGAATCGTCCCTTATCCCTACCAGTTCCTTTCCCACATCATGACTTTTGGTTTTGCTTTGTGACTCATTTTGTTTAACCAAGGATATCTATGTGACTGTTTGATTGGTTCTAGCCATTGAAGCCTGGTGGGGTTATCAGTGCCTACACAACTGAAAGAAAACTACACAACTGAAAATAAGTGTTTCCTCTCTTCCTGAATCTATCAATAGTTCAGCAGTGATGGGTAAGGGCCCCCAAAAGCCCTACCTCAATCCATGCCTAATGGTTCACTTGTATATTGCAATGCAGATCCAGAGCAGGTATCCATAGTTACTGTAAGTTCTTGATGGCTAGTATAAATGATGTATTTATGGCTGTCACTTATTTTCAGCACTTTGTGCAGTCATTAATCTCTGTATTCAGCACCACTAACTTTAAAGAAAGGCTTCTCTGATTAAGTATGAAAGTAATGTTTATTGATGGGTATAAACATCATATTTAGAAAGCAGCTTGAGACTGTCAATTTAGCAAAATACCAACATTCAGTTCCCCCATAGGGTCCCTGATTGCCCCTAGCCTGGGTTTTTAAAAGGTTCCAAATATATTTACTCCTGTGAAGGAGAATTCAAATCCAATCAGAGAGTGGATGGTTACCACTACAACAGTCTTGCTACTGTTGTACAAGTGGGCACATCTTGTTGATATCATATATCAGGTTGATATCACAAATCAGAGATTTACACCTGCCTAAGTACATTGATACCCTTTTCCCTCATCAGCTTGTATTATAACTTCAGGGACTTTGAAAGCTACCCAGAAGGGACAATGCTTCCAGCCAGTTCCAGTTTGAATTCTCTATATCACCTATCCAAGATGTGTGGTGTCTTCAGCAATAGGATCTTATCATTTACTTTTGGTAGGCAACCAAGAGAAATAAGAGGAGCCTGCACTGATTTGTCTGTTTCCAAGGCCTCCTTTACCGAGGTATGATGTGGAATAAAGAGGAACCCTCATTCATTGTTACTGGAAGTACAAACTGGTACATCCACTATGGAAATCGGTATGGAGATCCCTCACAAAGATATAGTTAGAATTACTATGCAACCCAGCTATACTGCTCCTGGGTATGTACTCAAAGGACTTCATATCATATTACAGAGATATTTTCACATTCATGTTCATTGGCTTTCCATTCACAATAGCTAGGAAATGGAAAGAGCATAGATGTCCATCAACTGATGGATGAATAAAGGAAATATGCCTTTTATTAAGTTATAAAGAAACATAAAGTGAAGAAATTTGAAGGAAATGGATGGAACTGGAAAATATATGTTGGGTAAGATAACACAGGTCCAGAAAAACAAATGCAACAGTGTTGACATTATAGGTGGATCCTTGCTTCAAATATATAATTTTGTGTGTTTATGTAGTACTGCCTCTTAAAATCTATAATTTTGTGTATTTAAGTAATACAACCTATAGAAGATAGGACATTTGAAAAGAGACCATTGGGAAGGGTTGGATGAATAGGAAAGACATAGAGGTGGGTGGGGAGGGTTAAACAAAATGAAAGACATATGTAATAGCCACATGGGAAATTATCTAGTAACCAAATAAAAAATATAAATTATATAAAAATAGATTTGAAGGGTGATAACAAGTATGAGTGGAACAAAAGGTTTTTTTTTTTTTTTTTTTTTTACTGAAAAATCATTAGGGAAATCTGGAAGTGAAGAATGATTTGAGATAATCAGAGCATCGCAAAGTGGTTAGTTCTGTGCATACATGCAGTTCAATAGTTCGCTGTCCACAGCGTCAAACCCATTACGCTTCCATTCACAATTCAGAAACTGTAATTCATGATAGAAAATTCTCTAAGGGCAAAGCACAGCAGTAATGATGTTTCAGAACACTTGCTTCCAAGCATTCCTTGCCTCATGTGTTTGTATATAGAGTAGAATCCACTTATGATTATAAATAATTTAATGGAAAGACTCAATAATTTCAACATTAAAGGATTGTTTTAGCTGGCAGTGTTCAAAAATACTGATGATCTCCTAAGATGTCAGTTTTCATGTAGAAGGCAAATAAAATAAATACACATTTTATTTTTAAGAAAGAAAGATGCTTGCTCCAGCTAGACTCTGTGTTTTGATTGCTTCTCAGTCTTTCGGCAATGAAATCTGAGTGTGGTGGGTCTACGTCCAGAAGGGTAAATGTGCAAAGTAAGTAAATGAGGATGCTTTGTTTGTGCTCCCCTAGACACTTCTTCTAAAACTCAGCTCTTTCTCCTTGCCAACTAAAAGGGGTAAGAAAAACATTTATTCTTCCTTACAGTCGTTCCCACTGTACTTGCTCACACAATTTAGAAAATAGTTCTGTGGGGAACTTCCTTAATAATGCTCCAGTGCTGACACTTCTGGGCAAAATATCCAACTGCATTGTGTCGACTGGTGCTGAGGAGCCCTCTTCAGCTGACAGTAGCAGTAAATCATGTCACCTGCCAGAGAAGTAAACCACCGGAAATATGATGAACCATGTCAAAGTCTTCTCTAGAGTCTTTGGAGAATAATAGAATCATAAGCACTTCATATTGCTCTCTCTCTCTCTCTCTCTCTCTCTCTCTCTCTCTCTCTCTC
>NW_008353490.1:1745163-1753551 GCF_000622305.1 Nannospalax galili
TGAAATTTCAGCTAATAGTCTATTTACAGTGAACAAAAATCTTGACGCTGTCTTTACAAAATAGGATAGAATTATTCCAGTGGTTTTCAACATTTTATTTAAAAAAAAAAATTAATTGTGGTAGCTTTGCCGGCTGTTAACATCTCTCACATTTCCTCTAAGTAGCACATCTATGTTTCAAGTGTTTTTAAAATTTTCATTGACAACTTAATCATGTTAGTAAAAGCTGAGGGCATTCCAAAGAAGCTTCAAAAATGACAATAAATGATTATATACACATTTTATCAGAACAAATGTGATTTTATAGCTGTTGTCTCACTCTGTTACTAGAGCTGATGTGCATTTGTATGAAGTACCACAAGCTTAGTGATCACCTTCTAGGTGGTAATTTATCTAGGCAGTATCAGGTAATTGTTACAAAATTTCGTTCCTTAGGCAGCCTAATTTTTTTAAATTATTTATTTAATCACTACATAATTAGAAGAAGCATTTCATTAAAACAACATCGACACATTCAATAACAATTTCCAGAGCTAAGATGCATCTCATTCAAAATTGGCTGTAAATTTTTACGCTTACAATTGAATTAATACAGTTATACAATATTGTACTCAGTATAAACCCTATAAGACATAGAACTGAATGAGATTTTAACCTTTAAAAAAGATCTTCATCTCATTATTAAAATACACTGTTTCATGAAAAAATTCATTTTAATGCAACTAACACTTAGATGTTTGCACATGTGTCTCTAATCTCTATGTATTTGATTATTAATAGTCACAGTCGGGTACTTTCTGAGATATTTTGTATCTGAGCATGGATAAAAAGTCATCAGGTAGATTTCAATGGTAATGTTTTTCACATCTACTAATTAACATAAAGCAAATTTTTATGCTTCTTCCTCAAATATAACTTTTTTTTATTGATTGAATTTTTTGGTATGTATTTCATACATATCATCCCAAACAATCTTATTCATCTATACACCCAAATCCAAAGTGACACCCTCCCATGCACCCCACCCACTGGAGCCCATATACACTGTCATCCATGTTACTGTCCCCTATGTTGTCAGTGCCCCCAGCCATTGCCCAGTGCTTATCCATCCACTGAGTCTAATCAGCTTATCTAGAGATCCTTTTCTTAGGGATATCAGCTCTTCCTCATCTAGCAGCAATCAGTTGCCAATATTCTTTAGATAAGATTGGGGTCTGCTGTTAATTTTCCTAGTTCTATGCTCAGTTACCGTCTGTGAGTCTCTTGGGCCACCCTGGCCAACAACTCAAAGGAAGGAATCTCCTGTCTTGCATTGTTTCTTCTTATGTAGCCTTTAGCTATACACATGGACTCTTAAAGAATTATAATGATCCCTTTAATCTTTGGTAATACTTTCCTTTTGGGTATTTAAGACTGTGGAGCTGGCCCAGAAAAAACAATGTATTTTTACTCTTAAGGACTTTTGGGGTCACATGGGCTTAGAAGGAGCCCCTGGCTCCTGTCCTTTACCAGTTCCATCTATGTGAAGATAAGCCAAAGGTCTGGCTCAACCATGGATGGCTTCACTTGGAAGCATGGAGGAAATGTTTCCTCAGTGTTGACCCTCCTTTTTGTAGACTGGACACTGGTTCAAGTCCATCTGGAGGGGTCTCTATGCCTCCTTGATCAAGAGGACAGGAGGCTCACCACAGTTATATTTTGAGAGATGTTTAATAGTCTGCTGAACTTAGTTGACTTTGGAAGGCAAGGAGCAAAAACTGACTTTTAAAGTCCCTCTGACCAAATTAGTATAGGCCTCAAAGTATGGCTGTTAAAAAACCCAAGAAGGTTAATTCCACCAGTCTGGTACTTTTAATTACCATGTGCTATGTTGATAAAGCTTGGGCAAAGACCAAATGTTCTCAGATAAACCTCGACTAGACATATATTATACTCCTTGAGCAATTTGTATTTATAATTTGTCAGTATGTTGTTGGACTAATATGTTTCCTTCTGTTTTTTTTTTTAACTAGCTAGACATTATTTATCTCTCAAATTATCTAACCCTTCCACCGTAGCTTCCCAATAGATAGTGCCCCCATTTTTCTCGTTTCTCCCTTAATAATACCTTTGTCCTATGGTCCCATCTCTCTTGAGCTCCTTCTTTTCCTTTATCCCCCAAATTCCTTCTATACTCCTCCTTCCTCCCACCCATTGACCCACTGAAATAACCCTAATTTTATCCCAATCTCCCTTATTAATACTTATTTCCTATTGTTCTTCCCTTTCAGATTCTTTCATTTCCTTTAGCTCTCTGGTTCCTTTTCATTACCCTGTTTCCCATACTTACATCTGGATACATACTCACTTATATGGATTTGGTGCTAGGATCCATGTATGAGGGAGAACATACATTGTTTGTTTTTCCAAGTCTGTTTTACTTCACTTAGCACGACAGTATCTAGTTCCATCCATTTACCTGCAAATTTCATGATGTCATGTTTCTTTACTGCTGAGTAAAACTCCATCATATAAATGAACCACATTTTCATTGTCAGTTGATAGACTTAGGTTGCTTCCATATCTTAGCTATTGTGAAAAGGGTAGCAATGAACATGAATGTACAAGTATCTCTGCAATAAGATGAGTTCTCTGAGTATATGCAAAAGAGTGGTATAACTGGGTCAAATGGTAGGTTCATTTGTGTTTTTTTTTAAGAGTTCTCTACACTGCTTTCCATAGGGGTTAAGCAAATTTTCAATCCCCTTTCCTCACAACCTCTCCAACACTTGGTATCATTTTTCTCTTGGTCTTAACCAGTCTGACTCAGGTAAGATGAAATTTTACAGTTTAATTTGCATTTCCCTAATTACTACTGATGTTGAGCACCTTTTAAGATGTTTCTTAGCCATCTTTAGTTACTCTTTTAATAAGTCTCTGTTCATCTCCTTAACCATCTTTTAACTGGGTTCCTTTCTTTCTTCATTCTTTGTTTTTTGAGTTTTTTTATATATTCTGGATGTTAAACCTCTGTCAGATATGTTGACGGTGAAGATTTTCTCCCATTCTGTGGGTTTTCTCTTTACCTCCTTGGTTGCTTCTTTTGATATTCAGAACTTTTTAGTAAAATGAGTTCCCATTTGTTAATTTTTGTCCTTGTTTCCTGAGCAATTGATGTCTTGTTTAGATAATCCTTTCCTACACCTATGTCTTGTAGGATATTACCAATGTTTTCATCTAACAGTTTCAGAGTTTTGGGCTGCACTTTATTGTTTTTGATCCATTTGGAGTTGACTTTCATGCAAGATGAAAGTTAAGGATTTAATTTCATTCTTCTACAGGTGGAGATCCAGTTTTGCCAGCACGATTTGCTGAACATGCTGTCTTTCCTCCAGTGTATGTTCCTGGCCACTTTGTCAAATATCAATTGACTGAAATTGCATGAACTCATATTTTTGTCTTCAATTTTGTTCCATTGATCTACAGGTCTATTTTTCTGTTGGTACCGTGTTGTTATTATGACTATAGCTCTGTGGTACAGTTTAAAATCTGGTATAGTAATCCCCCCCCCAGCATTGCTCTTAGTGCTCAGGGTTGCTTTGGCTATCTGAGGTCTTTTGTTCTTCCATATGATTCTTAAACTGTTTTTTTTTTTTTTTTTTTTTTCCAACTCTGCGAAGAATGGCATGGGGATTTTGACTGGAATTGCATTAAATCTATAACTGGCTTTTGGAAGTGTGGTTATTTTCACAATATTAATTCTTCCAATCCATGAGGATTGGAGCTCCTTCTATCTTCTGATGTCTTCCTCAATCTCTTTCTTTAAAATGTTCATTGCAGAGTCTTTAATGTCTTCGGTCAGGTTTATTCTGAGCTGTTGTTTTTTTGTTTGTTTCTTTGTTTTTTTGTTTTTTGTTTTTTGCAGTTATTGTGAAAGGGAGTGTTTCCATGTACACTTTCTCTCCGATTGCCTGTTATTGGTTTATAGAAAGGCTGTAGACTTTTGTAGATTAATTATGTAACCTGCCACTTTACAGAAAGTATTAATCATTGCTAGGAATGTTGTGGTGGAATTTTTGGCATCTCTTAAATATATTATTGCAAAATGGATAATTTGATCTCTCCTTTTCCAATTATTACTCCTTTAATTTCTTTATCTTTTCTTATTGCTCTTTCAAGAGTTTCAAGTATTGTGATAAAGAGGAGTGGAGATAGTGGACAGCCTTGTCTGATTCCTGATTTCAATGGGAATGCTTCCAGTTTTTCTCCATGTAGAATGTTGTTGGCTGTGGATTTGTTATATATGGCTTTAATTATGTTGAGGTATGTTCCCTCCAGTCCAATCCCCTCTAGGACTTTGAACATAAACACATGTTGAATATTATTGCAGGCCTTCTCTGCATCTCTTGAGATGACCATGTGCTTCTTGTCTTTGAGTCCATTTATATATATATTTTTAATGTTTATTGATCATCCCTGCATCTCTGGAATAAAGCCAACTTGATCATGGTGAATGATCTCTTTGATGTGTGTCTGTATGCAATTTGCAAGTATTTTGTTCAGATATTTTGCGTCTATGTTCATTAAGGATATCAGTCTATCGTTTTCTTTTTGGTTGTATCTTTACCTGGCCTTGGTATTAGAGTGATGCTGGCTTCATAGATGGAATTTGGAAGTTCTCCCTCCATTTATATCTGTTTGAATAAATTAAACTAAACTAAATGTTTAGTAGAATTCTGCTATAAATCCATCTGGTCCTGGGCTTTTTATAATTGGGAGGTTTTGGTATGACTGTTTCAATTTCCTTATGTGTTATGGGTCTGGTTAAGATGTTGCTTCTTCTTGATTTAGTTTTGGTGGTTATCATGCTTTTAGATACCCATCCATTTCTTTTAGGTTTTCAAATTTGGAAGCATATAAGTTTTTAAATTATCCCCTTATAATGTTATGGATCTTTTGGTGTCTGTTGTGATTTTTCCCCTTTCATCTCTGATTTTGTTGATTTGGAGGTGCTCTTTCTTTCTTTTGGTTAATTGGGCTAGTCTGTCAATCATGTTTATCTTTTCAAAGAACCAGCTCTTGGATTGTTTGATTCTTTGTATTGTTTTCTTTGTTTCTATTTCATTAATTTCTGATCTGATTTTTGTTATTTCTTCTTGTCTGCTGGGTTTGAGTTTCATTTGTTGTTGTTTTTCAAGTGCCTTGAGTTGTAATGTTAAGTCATTTATTTATGTTCTTTCTGATTTTTTAATGAATGCACTTAGTGCTATAAACTTCCCTCTAAGGACTGCTTTCATTATGTCCCAGAGGTTTTGTTGTGTTGTATTGTCCTTTTCATTTATTTCAAGGAATACTTTTCTTTCTTAATTTCTCATTTTACCCATTCATCATTCAGGAGTGTGTTGTTTAATCTCCATGTGTTCGTGTAGTTACTAGGGTTTCTTCCTGTGTTGGTTTTGATCTCTATTGCATTGTCGTCTGATAGAATGCATGGAATTACTTCAAACTTTTTGTATGTGTTGAGATTTGTTTTGTGCCACAGTATATGGTTGATTTTGAAGAAAGTTCTGTGGGGAGCTGAATAGAAAGTATATTCTTTGGTGCTTGGGTGGAATATTTGGCAGATGTCTCTTAGGCCCATTTGCTGTATGGTATTGTTTAATTTGATGTCAGAAGTGTTAATTATCTGTCCTGTTGACCTATCTAATGGAGAAAATAGGTTATTGAAGTCCCCTATTATTAATGAGTTCAGATAAATCTGGATCTTAAAGTCCTGTAGTACTGTTTTGATGAAGTTATGTGCACCAGCATTTGGTCAATATATGTTCATGATTGTAATATCTTCTTGGCCAATTTTTCCTTTGATTAGAATGAAGTGGCCCTCTTTATCTCTTCTGAAAAGTTTTAGTTTGAAGTCTATTTTTGTCAGATAGTAGAATTGCAATGCCTGCTTTTTTCTTAGTACCCTTCATTTGGTATACTTTTTTTCCATCCTTTCACCTAAAAGTTATGCCTGTCCTTGAAAGTGAGACGAGTTTCTTGCAGAAAACAAAAATATGGATTTTGTTTCTGAATCCATTCAATTAGCCTGTGTCTTTTGACTGGAAGAATTCATTCCATTGATATTAGAAGTTATTAATGAATGAAGTGTACTGATTCCTGTCATTTTTATTTCTGTTCACATTCTTGTAGGTGTGCATTTCCACAGTTATATCTTCATTAAGTTTCTTTCTGTAACCCCTTGGGTATAGTTGTTCTTTTCTTCAGTTCTTTGTATTGCTTCAAGAACTCTCTGAAGGGCTGGTTTTGTGGACATGAATTATTTCATCCTATTTAAGTCGGAATATTTTTCTTTCCCCTTCAATTACAATAGACATTTTGGCTGGTTAAAGTAATCTGGGTTGGCATCTGTGGTCATTTTGAACTAGAAATACTTTGGTCCAGGATCTTCTGGCTTTCATAGTGTGCCCTGAAAAGTCAGCTGTAATTCTGATGGCTTTCCTTTATATGTGACTTGGTTTTTTTTTTTTTTGTTTTTTTTTTTTTTTCAGCTTTCAGTATTCTCTCTTTGTTCTGTGCATTTAGTGTTTTTACTGTGATGTGCTGTGGGGAGTTTCTTTTCTGGTCCTGTCTGTTTGGTGTTCTATATGCCTGTTGAAGATCTAGCCCATACCATTATCCTGAGATTCTTTTCCTTCCTCTATGCTTATGATGTATAAGTTTGGTCTTTTTATGGTTGCACACAATTCCTGCATATTCCATTCTTGTGTTTTCTTAAATTTTTCATAATCTTTGCTTGAGTGGTCTAATTTGCCCACTTTATCTTCCAGGATTCTGTTTCCCATTTCATTCATCCTATTGGTGAGGCTTTCTCCTGTTGTTTCTAATTGACTTATTTAATGTTTTATGTGGGGTCTCTCCCTCTCCTTGTGGGTCGTTGGTCACCAGTCCATGAGGACAAGGGGAGCAGAAGTGACGAGCAGGGTCAGGACGGCCAGTGAACACTGACAGAAGAAAGCCCTTCTGGGGAGGCAGGTTCAATGATGCAAACAGCTCCAGACTCAGTGATTCAGTGAAACAGCTCTGTTTATTCAGTGAAAGAACTGGGGAAAATATAGTGTGGAGGCAGTAGCCAAAGCCTCAGCTGATAGGTGCTCATAGTATGCTTTATTTACATGTGGTAGTGGGCTCCTAATGTCCAACTACCAGGCAATGCCTGATTATCATATAGAAAAAAACTGGGGGTTGTTTTTACTCCAGGTAACTATGCCAAAGTCATGTTCCAAATAAGGTCAGGCATCCATGCTTGGTGGCACTTTCCAGGTAAGTCAGGAAGAGAGCAGGAGGGCCCCTGCTGAGAAGGGGAGTCCTTCCATTTGGCACAGAGCCCCTTAGAGCTATCTGGACATGGAGGACTACAATCCTAACAGCAGGGTTTCCCAACATCTCCCCATTTGATTTTAAAGTGGAGAAGTGTCATCACAAGCCTTAAGAGCCAATTCATCTATCTCTGGAGAATCCAAAGTTTGGTAATTGACCATGACCTGTTTAGTAGTAATTTTAGCAATTGTAGTAATTTGTCGGTGAAGAAATTATATGAAACAGGGAGAAAGCATCAAAATGACACACAGCATGATCAGGGGGCTAACAAAGGGTAGGAGCCATGAAAACAAGGGATTACTAAAACAATCTAATTGTTCGGTGGGTTGAAATCTTGAAAATAGATCATTATGAAGTTTTTTGAGAGTGTTAACATTGGTTTCAACAACATTTGATTCATTTACAAAACAACAGCATTCCTCTCCCAATACTACACACGTCCTCCCATGTTCAGCAGTTATTAAGTCCAGTGCTCTTCTGTTTTGGAACGCAACCCCAGCAAGAGAGTTCATTTGTTGTTGGAGAAACTCGAGGCTGTCAGTCGTGGATGCCATTGCCTGGTCCAGCTTGTCTCGAAAGTCTCCTGCCAGGTGATGGGTTTGTACAATAGCAGCAGTCGCGGTGCCTCCAGCACCCAGGGAGAGGGCAAGTCTAAGCCCCACTAGCAAAGGGCTGAAGATTTCTCTCTGCTGGTGGGTGTGAAGGAGGAGGGCAGCTTCTTCTTCCTCGAATAGGTACACCTGGGGTGTAATCATTACAGGTACACAAAAGGTGGACAAAGAGGAGTTAACACAGTGTTGGGCTTTTCCTTTGCACCATAGGAAAAGAGAAGGGGCAACACATGCTAACCTGGAGAGAGTAATGTTAGTGAGGCATTTGTAATGAGTAGGCTTACTCTTGCTGAAATGCAAATTGGATAGTTAGCCAGTTGTTCAAAGAAGGGAATAGCCAACAGATGAGAGTCAGTGAAATCTTTTTTTTTGTTTCTGGGTAAAGATGGGTGGTATTAACTGGTACTGCTGTCAGTAA
>NW_008353490.1:1753605-1764664 GCF_000622305.1 Nannospalax galili
AGTGAAGGGAAGAAAGTTAGCAACGTATTGAATGTACTGGCTCCAATACATAGTTGATCTTATCTGGTCCTCTGTTTTTCCTGTAGAATAATATTATGATGAGTTAGCACAGACTTAGCTGCAAGTACAAGCTGCTAAGAGATGTGAAAGTCAGCTGTAGGGTAGCTAGAAAATGCACCTGAGTAGAACTTTCCTATTACTCTGGTATGCCAGCGATCGTCCCATGGATCTGCAACATATATTAGGGAATACTCATGGTTCCCATAGAGATACTTATTATCCTTTAGGTAGACAGGTCTTTCCTGTCCTGTTATGCCCTGATATCCCCCAGTGAATCCTAGTTCCAACTTGCAGAGATTGAAATAGCGACAGCCCCCATGGGTATCAACTTCCTTGAGGCATGATGGATCTGTCTGTCAGAAAGGGAAGCAAACATATTTGTTAGTTCTGTATCTGCTAGCATTTGGGTATATTATGATTTCTATGGGTTTTTGACAGCCCACTAGGGGGCAGTCTGCGGTTCCGATTATCTGATTTTTTCCTTGAAATGTTTCCCTGACATAAAATCTCCAGAACATAGTATTAGGGAGAGTGGGACTGGCTGAAGCATTGGTGTTAAGCAGGGTAAAAACAGCCATGAAGATGACAGAGAAAGAAGCTTGGGGGAGGGGCATCTGCTGCGAGCAGTCTCCACCAGATCATGGATCTCTTTCCACGTGATCCGGTGTGGTTTTGGGTTGGGTGTCATTTCCTCCTCTTCCTTTTCTTCGTCTCTGACAGGGTCATGCAAGCCATCTCTTTTGTGGGCAGGGAGGTGCCGGACATTTCTGGCTGGAACCCAGATAGGCTTTGGTTGATCCTGTGGGAAAACACAAGCAAATCCCCTCCCTGTGGTCAGCAATGGATCTGGCCCTTTCAGATGTCATCAAGGGGGTCCCTCCATTTAACCATGATGGGTGGTATGGGGTGTGTCTGGGCCCAGTGCCAGGTGATGGGGGGGCATCAGACCCTTGATATACATTAAGTGCATTAAAGGTAAACAAGGCTAATGTTAATTGAATATTGGGAGAATATGTTGTTTGAGCCTGTCTTTTTAGTTGGTCTTTTAAGGTTTTATGTGACCTTTCCACAATGGCTTGTCCTTGTGGGTTGTATGGGATGCCAGTGTGATGGGTGATTTTCCAGGCTTCACAAAATTTTTTAAATGGGGAGCTGACAAATGCTGGGCCATTATCTGTCTTTAGTTGTGCAGGGAGGCCCATGATGGCAAAGGATGAGAACATGTGATTTCTTAGATTTTTCGAACTTTCACCAGTTTGGGCAATAGCCCAAAGGAAGTGAGAGTAAGTGTCTACAGTTACAAATACATAATTTTGTCTGCCGAATTGGGGGACATGGGTTACATCAAGTTGCCAGAGGGCATTAGATTTTAGGCCCCGAGGATCGGTGCCCATTTGCTGTACAGCAGGGGTATGTATCATTGATGCACAGGAAGAGCAGGTTTTAACAATGCGTTTAAGTTGTCTGAAGGGAATGTGGGGAATCTGAGATGAAGCCCTTGCAAATTAATGTGGGTGGCATGGTGGAGGTGCTGGGCATCTGTTACACTGGCAGAGAATGTTCCAGCAGTGGCTACCTCATCTGCTATGGCATTTCCTTTAGTAAGAGGATCTGGGAGGGAGGAATGGGACCTGATATGCTGGACAAATAATGGAGCCACCCGTTTTTGTAACAGTGTAAAAATTTTAATTAGCAGGGGTGAGATGGGGTTGGCATCTATTTTGACAAAGGAATGATATCTGTTACACTGGCAGATAATGTTCCAGCGGTGGCTACCTCATCTGCTATGGCATTTCCTTTAGTAAGAGGATCTGGGAGGGAGGAATGGGACCTGATATGCTGGACAAATAATGGAGCCACCCGTTTTTGTAACAGTGTAAAAATTTTAATTAGCAGGGGTGAGATGGGGTTGGCATCTATTTTGACAAAGGAATGACCTAGCCATGGGAGAAAATTAACAGCATAAATGCTGTCAGAATAAAGGTTGAAGTGTTTATCAATCTTATCAAGAGCCATATAGATGGCAAAAAGCTCTTTAAATTGTGGAGATTTATCAGATAGAGGTTGAAAATATATCATAGGTGGGTCATTAGGGGAGTCATATATGACCAATGTTGCCCCCTTTTTCCCTCCATCTGTAAAGGCTGTAGTAGTATTTTTTATGGGTTTGTGGCAGAAGAGCTGAGGTGGGAGCCAGCGAAATACTGGAATAACTGACATCCATTTATCTTTGAGATAGTGATTATCAATTTGTCCTGGGAAGCCTATTAAGCTAATTGAAAAAGAGGAGTGATGTTTTAGGAGCCATTGTACATCTGATAATGGGAAGGGGATAATGAGGGTATCAGGTTCTTTTCCTATAATTTGTAGGGTTCTTTCTCTTCCTTGATGAATCATAGATGCAAGGGTGTCTACTTCTGTAAGAAAGTGAGGAGCACCCCTTACTGGTTTGTGAAGCCACTCTAGTACTCCGTGTGGCTGATGAATTGCTCCCACCATAGTGGGGGAGGAGTTAAAGATTAAGAGTTGAATCGGTAGCTTGGGGTCATATCTGGCTAGTGATGCCTTTTGGAAGTGGTTGTTAATTATTTGGAGAGCCTTTTTGGCATCTGGATTTAGATACCATTTGGAGGCTGGGTTTTTGTCTCCCTTTAAGAGATCAAAGAGTGGCTGTAATTGACTTGTGGGGATGGAAAGCCAGGGCCTTAGCCAATTAATGTTGCCTAAAAAGCTCTGAAGGGAATTAAGGGTAAGGGGATGGGGGACATCCAGGATATGTTTAAGGGGCCTAACAGTATTAGGCATTATTTCAGTCCCCAGGAAGGTAATGGGGGGAAGTGATTGTATTTTATTTGTGGCTATCATAAAACCTTTTGTTTCTAGGGTGTTTATCATAGCATCTCTCAGGTCCTCTAGAGAGGAGTCTTCATCTTGCCAGACCAAGAGGTCATCCATGTAATGATAAACATGTAGGCCCTTTTTTAGAAGGAGTGCCAGTGCATTTGCAACAGCCTCCTGGCATATTGTAGAGCTATTTGCAATACCCTGTGGCAGAACTCGCCATTCATATCGATCAGCTGGCCCAGAATTGTTAATTTTTGGAACTGAGAAGGCAAAATGTTGGCAATCATTACTGTGTAAACAGATGGAGAAGCAGTCTTTTATATCTAGGACTAACAGGGGAGTATTAAGGGGGATGACAGAGATCATGGACAGGCCTGGCCTCTTTGCGGTGATCCCCATATTTTCATGGTTTTATTTATGGCTCTGAGGTCCTGTAGCAGTCTCCATGCCCCTGTCTTTTTCTTTATTACAAAGACTGGGGTGTTCCATGGGCTCCTGGAGGGCCAAATGTGACCCAGCTGTAACTGTTCTTCTACACGTTGTTGTTAAAAAATGAGTAATTTCTCCCTGGGTAATGGCCACTGTTCCACCCAGACTGGTTCCTTGGTGATCCAGTCGAGGCAGGGAGTCTTGTAATCAACAGTGGCCTTTAGGATTGGGGGTTCTTTTGTTTTAGGAACCTCATATGATCATCTATTTTAAGGCATTCTCCTTCAGACCCACTGGCAAGAATTACATTGAGGTCTTCCAGGATATCTCATCCTATGAGATTTGTGGCTATATCTGCAATCAGGGGTCTTAGTGTGCCAACCCCTCCCTCAGGATCCTCCCATTTATAGAAGTTTTTAGTGATGAATGCTCAGGAGGGGCCCCCTACTCTCATCAGTTGGGGTCCTGTTATTAATTTCCAGTGTGGGGGAACCTCAGAACGCCTTAAGATGGTTTTATCAGCCCTGGTGTCAAGGAGGCATTTGAAAGGTTTATTGCCTATTTTTTTGGTTAATTTTGGATGGGTATTTTCTGTAATACTGGTTACCCATAATGTTTGTGGCTTCCCTCTTGTTAGCGGGACTGAGGGTTACCCTGGAAGGAGTTTAAAGGTGGCAAATGTTTGCCATCTCTGTCATATTTAGATTTACAATCTCTTTTCTAGTGAAAGCCCCTTTTACAGCCAGGACAGATGGTTTTAGGGGGTCAAGTGGCAGCTGAACCATTTTTTGGGCAATTTTCTTTGCAGTGTCTGGCTTCTCCACATGTAAAGCATTTTGAGTTGGGTTGGGTTGCAACTGCAAAGGCTTGGGCAAGGGAGGAGGCCTGGTATGTGGCAGTCCTGATGTCATGAGTGGCCACAATCCATTTGTCGTAATGTTCAGTTTTTAGTCCCTGGCATGCTTGTCTGTGCTCAGGGGTCATCCCTTCCCAAACAAGGTTGTGTAAAAGCATTGCTTTGGCTGAAGGATCTGTTATTTTTCTATCTAAACTGGCCTGCACTCTTAGTATAAAGTCTGGGAGGGTTTTAGTTGGTTTTTGTTTTAAGAAGGTTAATGAAGAGGTCTCTCAAGGCGCAGTGGACAAGGGGGTTAGGCGGTCCCAGGCCTGTAGTGCACATAAGCGGACCTGCTCAAAACAGCCAGGAGGAATCACAGCCTGCTGGATTCCTGTGGAAAAGTTACCCTGGCCAAAAAGCTGGTCATAATTCCAATCTATGAATCCAGGTGGTGGATCTTGCCCTTGTTGTGGTCCTTGTTGTTGATTACATATGTCATTTCTTTTAACCTGCATTAGGCATTCATCTCTAAATAAAGCCTCCCATTGTACAAATAATGGACTGGGGAGGGTAGATCTATATTAAAGGTTTGTAGTATAGATTTTGTCCATGGAGCATGGATCCCATCCTTGCAGACAGCTTCGCACAGCTCTTTTAAGTCTGCTGCCAGGAGTGGGTACCAAACCAGTGGACGTTGCCTTGTTATTTGTAGGTTAATGGGAAAAGCTTCTACCGATGGGGTTTTTGGGTCCTGAAACGATTGTGTCTGGAGATTCTGGGGGCAAAAACTCCCATTATCCCTGAGATTACAAAGCTGTTCATTGGCTGTGGGGCGTGGCACCACAGGTGGTGCTGGCAGCGGTGAAGGGGGAGGGGGATTTATCTGGGAGTCTTCGGGAGTTTTTGAAGTCTGGGTTTTAACATCCCGGTTTGTTAAAGCAGTCCATGAGGATTCATAGGGGGGAAGAGGAGGGTAAAGGTTACTTTTTTTGATGGGTGGATTTTGTCTGACTTGGTCAATTTTTATTTTTGGAGCTGTTGAATCTGTTACCAGGCAATCTTCAGGATTTTTTTCTTTATTTTTTAGGGCTGTTGAACCTGCTGTTGGGAAATCTTTAGGCTCTTTTTCATTGTTTGAACGCTCCCCTTTATTATTCCCTGGTGCTAGTTAGTTTTCCTCAGTCTTAGGTGGGTTTCCTAAGAATTGTTGAATGGCTGCTATTATGGAGAGAAAGGAAAGGGGCAAATGGTGCCTTTCCTGGATTTCCTTTTTATGGGCCAGATAGGCAACATTGGTCCAGACCTCTGGGTCAGAAATGTCTGCTGACAGGATCCACGGTGCAAATTGAAATACTTCATTCCAAAATTTTGAGCTTTCCTTTTGGGAAATCTGAAGTCCTCTTGATTTAAGTAGGGCTCTAAGGGAGAGAATTTGGAGGTTTTATTGGCGTGATGCTGAAAGGAAGTGTTGTCAGTGGCATTCAGCGTTCCCCAGGCAGCCTGCCACGGGGGATTGAGACACTTTCACAAGCACAAGCCTAGCTGCAGATTTAAGGGACTGGCAACCATCCTTGTGACTTTTAACTGGTTGCTGCATTACCAGATTTTATGATAGTTGTAAAAGTTACTGCCTACACCCAGTCGGGCTATCGGGGTCCAGAAAGAGGGCCGGGGGCCTTCGGCCAATAACAGGAAGTTGCCCTGGCCAAGAGGCTTCAGTTGCCCACTAACCGTATCCAGACCCTCACGAAAGCAGTAACCGAGATAAAGCAAAGAGAGAGAGAGATGGAGAGGTCCTCTGATGAGCCCCTTCCCCAGGAAAAGGTTTACGGAAAAAAAATGGCTTTTTAAAATCCTTTTTTTTCCATTTGTATGGCGCAAGCCACCTTGAATTTTTTAAGTGCTCCACAGGGTCTAGTTAATTTAAATTCTCACCTAACTGGTTTAGCTTGGGCTTGAGCACCCCGGGGGCAAGATAACAAAACAGATCAGGGAAGTTTATTTTAGAAGTTGACTTTAAGGCTTATATAAAGATCCCTTAGAGCTTTGGGGATTTTGTTTCTAGGGGTGTTGTGCAAGATAGAAAAGGAAAGAGGGGTGAAATGCTGATTTCTAAGGGAACATGCCTGGGATCAAAACCCCAAGTGATTCCATGTAGTCCACAGTGCAAGCCTGCCTGCATATTTAAGAGATCCGGTGACCGCTCCAAGAACAATTAACTGGTCCTTGCATTACTGGGTTTTTTCATTAGAAAGATGTGTAGATAGGGGGTCTTGTCTACACCTGTGTGGGCAGTCGGCATCCATTAAGAGGGCTAAGAGCCTTTGGCTAACATCAGGGAGTAGCCCTGATCAGAAAGCCTCAATTGCTCCTTTGTCTTTAATGGTCCCACATGAAGACTCAGACCAAAAATAAAAGGAGGAAAAAGAGGAGAGACTGCCAAGCCTCAAGGGTGGGATGGCTTAAAGGCAAAGCTGCCATTGTTACCCATCTGATGGGAGGGGTACTCACAAACTCTGTGCGTTGCAGGAGCCTCACGTTTGGGCACCAGCTGTGGGGTCTCTCCCTCTCCTCACGGGTCATTAGGCACCGGTCCATGAGGACAAAGGGAGCAGAAGCTACGAGAGGGGTCAGGATGGCCAGTGAGCACTCACAGAAGAAAGCCCTTCAGGGGAGGCAGGTTCAACGATGCAAACAGATCCAGACTCAGTGATTCAGTGAAACAGCTCTGTTTATTCAGTGGGAGAACTGGGAAAATATAGAGTGGAGGCAGTAGCCAAAGCCTCAGCTGATAGGTGCTCATAGTATGCTTTAGTTACATGTGGTAGTGGGCTCCTATCATCCAACTACCAGGCAATGCCTGATTATCATATAAGAAAAACCTGGGGGCAGTTTTTACTCCAGGTAACTATGCCAAAGGTCATGTTCCAAATAAGGTCAGGCATCCAAGCTTTGTGGCACTTTCCAGATAAGTAAGGAAGAGAGCAGGAGGCCCCCTGCTGAGAAGGGGAGTCCTTCCATTCGGCGCTGAGCCCCTTAGAGCTATCTGGACATGGAGGACTACAACCCTAACAGCAGGATTTCCCAGCAGTTTTACTTCCTTCTTCATTTCAGCTGATTATTCTTCAATATTTCTAACTCTTCTGAATTCATTCAAGAGTTTATCCCTATCTTTTTACAGTTCTTTGATTTGTTTGTGTGTTCTTTAAACTCAATACTTTTATCATGTTTATAATTGTTCTTTTGAATTCCATGTTCTGTGTTATCTCTAGGGAGTTCTTACTGTACTCCTTTACAGGACTATTCGTACTTGGTGGTGATATATTATTTGGGTTTTTCATATTATTATTTTTTTTCTGTGATGTTGACATGGAATTTTTTTTATAGATTCTAATTCTTGTGTGAGATCCAAGCCTTCATTTGTTGAGTTTAGGTCAACTTCTTTTTGTAAACCTTGTGTGCCTTTGTGGTTTGCTTGTTGGGCATTAAAAGCTTGTTGGTTTGGGCTTCAGGTTCTCTCTTTTGATTTTATATTGGAGTGGGCAAATTGCTTTGTCTTGCTTCTGTGGAATTCCCACAGATGCACATATTGCATGAGGATCAAATGCTCCCAGGCTTTCTTCTAAGGATTGGATCCCTCCAGGAAAGATGTTGGCCCCGTGAAGCTGGGTGCTGGGCAACCCAGAGATACAAAGGGAGTTGGGGATTGGAAGAGGCCCAAAAACTCCAGGGGACAAGAGAGAGGAACTGGGTTGGTATGGATGCAAAGGATCAGGAAGCAGTGAAGAGTCTGGGCCAACAGAGCAGGAAGCCTATATTTTAAGACTTAAAATAAGTTAAATGAATGATATTAAATCAGAGTACGAATTATTTATTTGCAAGTGAATTGTATCAAAGAGTAGAATATAATTTGTAATATTTATATATATCTCCCTGGGAAGAAATGTTGCATTTTAACCCAGAAAGTTCTTCAGAAAGTATTGAAGTCATCCTTCAGACAAGGGTATTACTGGCCAAATAACACATGTAAAATTATTTCTTCATGTTTTGGCTCACTTTCTCAAGAAAACAGGTACCAGCAGAGACCGCCAGATGTATTTACAGGTTCTATAGGGGTCTTTCCTTAAGAAGGGATCAGGATAAAATACAAATCTAGAGCTGGTGGCTTAGGCTCTGCTCACACTTAGGTCTTTTTATCTTTCTACAAATGCAGACACTGCATTTGTCCCATTGGCAATATACTTTCTGCCACGTGAATACCCCAGTATAATATCTAAGCTAGGAGACAAATACTCTCTAGATACCAGGACTTCCAGAACCCAGATCGAGCCTCCAGACCTCCTATCCTAGCTTAATTTTTGTTGCTGTGAATAAGTATCCTAACAAAATCAGCTTTGAGGAAAAAGGGTTTATCTTCTTCACAGTTCCAGGCTACAGTCCATTCTTGGGGGAAGTCAATACAGAAACTGAAAGCATCATATCGTCGGTCAAGTGCAGAGATAAATTAAACACATGGATCCTTCTTTGCTTGCTGGTTGCTACTCAGTTAGCTTTCTACTCATACGATCTAGGAATCAGATGAAATGGTGCCATCCACATTCAGGGTGGATCTTCCTGCCTCAATTAACAATGAAGACAGTCTTCCACAAACTTGCCTATACCCCTACTTGATCTAGGTAATTTCTCATTAAGACAACTTTCTTGGGGCCTGAGAGATGGCTCAGCAGTTAAGAGCACTGGATATTGTTGCGGAGGACCCAGTTTTGTTTCCTACAGCCACTTGTGGCTAAGAATAGTCAATAACTCCAGTTCTTCAGGATTGAATACCTTCTTCTAGCACCTGTAGGCATTTGAAATACATGGTGCTCTTAATTACATACCAGCAAAGCATTCATAGACACACACACACACACACACACACACACACACACACACACAGACAATCAATTTAAAAATTCTCTTCCCAAGTGCTTATAGGTGGTAGCCAAGGTGCCATAGACATTGATTTCTGACATATTACAAGTTTCCATATTCTGAATGTACAAAGGACATTCCTGGGATGGTGGGGGCTTTTGGGAAGACAAGGCAAAGAAAAAGAGGATGATAAATAGAAGACAAAAACAGAAGAAAAAAGAGGAGGTGGAAGAGGCAGAGGAGGAGGAAGAAGAGGCTGAGGAGGAGGAGGAAGAGGATGAATCTAGATTGCATTAACCTTTGGACATGCCTACAAAGGACTTTCTAGAATAGATTAATGAGGTGGGAAGGCTCACACTAACTGTGGGTAGCAACATTCCTTGAGCTGGAGTCCTGGACTGAATAAAAAGGAGACAGTGATCAGAGCACTAGCATACCTCTCTCTTTGATGACTGACTTTGAGTGTAACGTGACTTTCTGCCCTCAAGTTCCTGATGCCAGGATTTCCCAATCCTGATGGACTCTATTCTCAAACTGTGAATCAAAAATAAACTCTTTGCTCTTACATTGCTTTTGTGAGAAACAATGCAAGTAATAATACACTTTGTATAGTAGTTATAATCAAAATCTAGTAAGTCCTATATAATCATGAGCAAACATCAAACTCAACTGATGGACAGCTTAAAACAATCACTAATAATTCTTTTGCAAAAATCTGATGTACATGGAGTGTAAAGAAAGACTAATGAGCCTTCATAGGTTAGAGGAACCTAAGAGGTACAGAGAAGGCCTCTAGATGCAATGTGGCTTCTAGCATTGGATCATGGAAAGGAAAAGACACCAGTGAAAACCCCTCTGAAGTCAACATATAATGTGAAGTTTATTTTGAGGATTGTAGAATAATGAGTTATAGTTTATCATATCTTTATATTTTATTTATTCATCTGTTTTTGAATGTGTCTGTATTTTCGTCTATGTCTGTGTCTAGATAAGGACATGTGTGTGTCACTGCATGCTAATGGAGTTCAGAGAACCACTTGTAGGTGCTAGCTCTATCCTTCAACCAAAAGTCTTGGTGATTAACTCAAGTGGTCAGACTTGGCAACTTAGCTTCATCCAGCTAAACCATCTGACAGGTACTGACTTAATTTTAATAAATACATACTACCAATATAAGATGTGAACATAGATCTATGAAAGCTCATTGAACTATTTTGACAGCTTTTCTTCAGAACAGTGAGATAACTCGGTATGTAAAGGCAGTCGCCACACAAGCTTAACAACCCCTGAAACCCATGTAATGGCAGAACAACAGAACTGACATCACAAATTTATCATCTGACCTCTATATATAGGCGATGGCATGTCCATGTTCACACACATACATCATACACATACAATAATAATGATGATAAAAATGGTACAAAATTTTAAATTAAAAAAAAAATTTCAAAGCAAAAAGTGAGCTTTCAAGATTCAAACAATGAAATAACTACATTGCAACAGAGAATTCATTTGAAATTCACTGTGGCATTGGAGGCAGTTTCTCTTTATGGAAGTGAACTGAACTCTTTCAGACAGAAAACTTAAGAGAAAAGTCCTGAAAAGAAATCTTTGTGGTGCAGTGTTAAATAAGTCTTGATAGTATGTAAAAGAATGCTTAAGAAAAGTGATCTACATTTCATACATATTATACAGGCACAGTATTCAAGGTAAAATAAAAAATATTATTTACCAGCAAGGAAGAAATCTTAATATGTATAAATTAGAAGTATTTTAAAGTGGTGACCAAAATTTGTAAATACCAATTTATAGAGAAAACAAATTAATATTTGGGCTGAAATTGAAAGGTTGTCTTAAATTCTGTACATTATGTGAAACCACAAACAGCTCTGCTTGTATTTTTCTATCATACTAAAAATGAGCTTAATGTAATATACAATAAGAGAAAATATTGTATCTTATTTCCCAAAG
>NW_008353490.1:1764804-1772980 GCF_000622305.1 Nannospalax galili
TCCATGTGTTTTGAATTTTTTTCACTCTAAAGTGCAATGTTGAGAAATAATTGAGAAATAGAAGTCAAAAGTGATAATCAACTTGTCAAGAATCTGGTTAACATTAAGCCTCTTATGTCTTGATTCTGAGGTCCTTAATTCTTCAAAATGAGTAAGTTTTCCCTCAAAATGTTTAACATGCTTATACATTTTCCTCATTAAACTATTACTAATTGAGCTACTGCCAACTATTGCAGTTTAGTTTTGAATAGTTTTTTTTTTTCCGTACTAAATAAATCTTTTGAAAAATTTCTTACTAAATAGACTTTACTTTCATATTTGTCACTAAATTTGTTCTTCATAAAGATTTTTCTAAAATAAAAATGTGATTAATTTTGAAACTTGATAAGGAAATGATTTGCCTCTAATGTATTTTATATTTTCCTTAGGGTTTCCTTAGGCCGTCTCCTAATTGGGTGCTGTTAAAGTAGCTAGACTTGCAGTATTCAAAAGTGACTTGTACAGAGAACTGAAAACTGTCAAAATCCAGAGTATAAAATCTCTTCTGACACTTCCTAATCAATGTACATCAGCATTCAGACCATTGGGTGGAAGTGTGTCACTCTCAATAAAGACAGCTTAGTGTCATCATTTCAAGGTTCTGTAAGTCAGGAATCAAGACTGATTAGCAAGGAGACTATGCTAAAACCTTCAGGTGGGTCTGCTGTTTCTAAAACACATTCATAGATAAAATCTGCTCCGTTTTCCACCTACCAGACACAGCCACCCACCTTCTCCTGATTGTTGTGGTACCTGACTTTTATCTAAAGGCTTCCAAAGTCTTGACAGAAACAGAAACAGTCAGAATATTGTCTACCTATGGAGTATCCTCATTAATTCCTTTAAATTATTTAACAGCATTTATTAAACAACATGTACCCTTTTCATTCGTCCAATATCTTCATTTTTTTATTATGGATTCCCTGACTTATAACAGAATGAGTCATAGAAAAGAAAAAAAAAATTAGGAATGCTTGAACAAAGAAGAAACTAAATGCTGTTATGTAAAATCAAAAAGAAAAATATTGCCACTTCTCACCAGATGAGGGGAGGAAAAGGTATCACAGACATTTGCAAGGAGCATAGTAACTATAAAAAGAATTCTCTCATGCTGTAAGTGATGTTGTGAAGCACTAAAATCAATTTTTAGTCTGGAAAAACAGAACACTCTAGATGGCGAAAGGCATGTTTCTTTGTATGAGGAGACTTGTGTACTTTAACCAATACAAGGTAACAAACCCTCATTTGATAGTCACCTAATTTCTTTGTTAAAATCACCACAAGTATTTTTCAAATTATAACCTTGGTTTCATTCATGTTTCTTAGGCTCCCAAGTCCCCAGCCATATGATCTTCAACAATGAATTACAGTAGGGACACTTGGAACCTGAGAAAGCTCACAAAATCTTGATGTCAAAGTCCCACATTCTTTTTTCTCTTAAACAAAAGCATGCATGAACTTCAAATAGAAGCTTTCTGATTCTAGTATTAATTTGCCATTTTCTCAAAAGAAGAGCCCACACTCTTTGTTGGACATCACTTGAGTTTGAGTGCTTCTTTTAACAGGATAAAAATTGAGAATATAAGACTACATACTTTGGAGTGAATAAGGGTACTACGAAAAGCTACCTCAGTTACCCATTAAAAGGGCACATTGAGAAAGTCATTCATACGTTCTGCTGCATGCTCTCACAACAAATTGGAGCTGAATGACCACTTAGAATACAGTACTCAGTCCACAAGTTGCTTGAGCATATGTTATGACCACAGTTTCTAAATTTTCTATTTCTTGATGTATTACATGCTTTTTTCAATGTATATTTTTATTGAGTTTTTGTGCATTTCATACAATACATATATATTTTTTGACAGGGTCTTCCGAGCCACAGGCCACCTGAAAGTCACTATGTGGACAACAGTGGCCTCAGTCTCATAGAGGTCAACCTACCCCTGCCTCTTGAGGCTGGGATTAAAGGCACACACCACCACGTCTGGCCTCTTAATCATATTTATACCCCCTCCTCTATCTACATCTCCTATAATCTGCCCACAGGATTTCATGCAAATTGTCATATATGTTAAGGCCTATCATATCATGTGTGGGTACCTAGATGTCCCACAGTGTGAGTTCATTCCTTTACTGGAGCCTGTTCAGCCTATCTAATGTCACTCCCTTAAAGAATATCAACTCTCCTCCAACAAGCAGTGATTAGCTGCCAATATTTCCTTGACTAAGATTGGGGCCTCCTGCCCATTTCCCCAGCTCTCTACTGGGTGTTGTCTACTTGAGTTGGCATGGGTCTTGTACATGCTGTCCCCATTGCTGTAACTTCACATGAGCAAGTTCCCAGAAGTCTCTTCTTTCTTATGGTCATCCTCCACCCCTGAGTCTTACAAACTTTCTGCCCCCTCTTCCATGATGGTCCCTGAGCCCAGGGTGAATGAGGTTTAATATAGGAGTCCTGTCTAAGGACATGCTCTCTTCAGTGTCTTATTCTCTACATTTTGGCCAATTGTGGTCTTCTGTGTTAATGATCCTCTGTTGCACAAGGAAGCTTCATTGGTTACAGTTGAGAGATGCATTAATATTCTTTCTAAATCCGGTTCCAGGGTGCTGCATGAGACTGACCTGTAGAGATTCCATTAAATGTGTCACTTAGGGCTGGGCATCTCACAGATGTGTTAATTTTTTGTTTTACAAAGTATCATTTATATTAAATATTACTATGTTAAAGAAATCAGTATCACTTCTAAAGAAATGTTCTTGATAGATTATCCTCAAGCTACATTAACCTTGCTCACCTTCAACTTGTAACCCTGTCTCAGAAGTTACAAAAGCAAAATGACACATTCTTAAATCTTACCACAGGATTCTATACACAAAATGATTCTCACAAGCACTTGGTTCTTATGCAAATTAGAGTAGCACTTCCCATAAACCTGATGGCCTGGGTTTGATCCCTGAGATCCGCATGGTAGAAGGGGAGAAATGATTCCCTTATATTGTCCTCCGATCTCTACATGTACCCAGTCACATACACTATACTGCACTACACACACACACACACACACACACACACACACACACACACACACAAACACACATACACACACATATACACAAACACATGTAGATGTTTCTCTAGTCATCCACTGGTAGAAATCAAGTAGAGAGAAAAGCTGTGTCAGCCATCATTACATTTTCAATTTCTAAAGTTAACAGATATGAAGCTGGATTGAGATAAATTCTACAATTCTTCAAACAAATGTGAAGTCTTAAAAGGAAAATTGATTTTTTCTCCAAATTATTGATTTATGCACATCAATATGCACTCATACACACAATGCCTCTATGTATGGCAAAGGGGGTATGTTTTTATAAGTAGGTATCAGAAATATATTACATAGCCACATGATATGTTTTGGTGTTTTGTGATCAATACATGTCACAGAAGGTTGAATATGCACAACACTGCCACTCTCCAAACTTGAATGAGTGCAATGTCGGATACTTATGCAAATATTTATTTGCAATAATATTTTCCAAGTTACTGCCAATCATTTTGGAGCTAAGTAGGTCAAGCATCTTAACTTCCCACTGTTTTGACAAATGTCTTGGTCTTTCTTGTGAGGATGTCAGTCTCAAAGTATACCAGCCACAATCTTGTTCAAACCTAAGCCCAACTGCTGAATGTAAGAATTATTCTATGAGTTGATAAATTAGGACAGTTCAAAGTCTTCTTATATTTTTGATGGATTTGTTTGTATCAGTCTGTTTCTCAGACACAACTAACAAGACAGACACACAAGTGACATTGTAGAAAAGGATGCCTTCTTTCACTTATTAAGAGTGTTGTTGGGAGAAAAGAATAATAGAAAACGTTCTGTCTCCTAACTGCACAACTGAAATAGTTCATTGATTCTTTCACCTTACGTAGGAAAAAATACCTTTCAGTGGGTTCACCATGTTATTATTTTTTTCAACTGCTGTATGAAGAACTTCAACATAAAATAACCTAGAAAGAATTGTTTCTATTATTGATTTGAAAATACACCTTGATTTTGAACAAATTCTGGTTATAGGCCAAGGACTATGAATAATACTTACGTTCTCAATAATGCTCTTGGAAAGTCACTTTTACTATGACCATCCAGCGTCCTTGAAAGCAGGTCTGCTCTCTTACCTATACAGAGACATCAGTAGATAAAATAGAATTGGTTTAAAAACATATTTCACAACTTGTGTTTAATTAATGTGGTAAGGATTTTAAAATCCTCTGGAAGAGTAAATTCTCTCTACAAATAGGTAAAAGAACAAAGTATCCTTTAAATTAATGTCATTGCTTTATTGATGTAGAGCCAGAACTGCATCAAGAAACAACTTTCTCAGTAATCACAGCAAGGCACAGTGGTAAAGCTAAAAAGAAAATAAAATCTTTCATGTTTGGGAGAGACTTTGGTCAGAATGCAATTGAATAGTGCTCCCACTTCTTACTAACCAAGCTGTACCTGGGTAGTGCAGTCTATAATATGGTAACATGGGGTGTCTTACCAATAACAGCTACTTTGATGGGTTTCCAAGTCCAGATCCTTTGTGTATAAGCATGCTGTATAGTGTAGCACTCTGGGGAGGCAATAGAGAGATGTATTGGAAATGAAACTGTTTCTATCACGTCTGAATAGATCAATGACCCTGATGTCCCAGAGCTAGCTACTGCAGTCATTCCTGTACAGAGGTACAGTCATTTTAGTTAAAAAATGTTAATAGTACAGAAATAGCCTATATTCTCACCATCCCCTAATTTGATAATTTTCAAAGCATGAAAGTCTATGATGTTAAGCCACAGAGTATTAAGATACTGTTATATTATCTGAAATATTTTCAAATGTGAACTCTGTAGAATCTATTTTATTATGAAATATTAAAATTGGAATGATTTGTTTAATTGCACTATCCAAAAATCCTAGAACACAAAGAATTTCATAATGAAAAAATATTATTTTTATGGTAACATGCCACTCACAATTAATAAAAGAGATTTATTACATGACATAATCATCAATAGCAGCATTTTCTTCATGGAAATTAACACTCCTGTTTCATGTTGTTCCACATTTTGTCAACTTATTTCCTTTAGCCAAACTCTAATAAAATTTTGTATTAGTTATCTTTCTACAGCTGTGAACAACAATAAAAAATCCTAAATAATTACTTAAAAGTACTTAAAAGAAGAAAGATGGCCATATAGATTGGTACAATCCTTTTATTCCAGCACTCAGAAGGAAGAAGCATGTATATCTCTGTGAGTGGAGGCTGTTCTGTTCTACATAGAGAGTTTCAGGCCAGTCAGGGCTGCACACAGACAAGATTTATTCTGCACACAGACAAGATTTATTATTGGACCCATATGACTGGAAAAGCATCATGGAGGAGGGAGTGTGCATATGGTGCACCAGCATCTTCATTTTGTTGTGAACAAGAAACAGCTAAAGAAGTGACCATCCAAGAGTGAAGTGTAGTCTCTGAGGGTCCGATTCCTTATGACCTCATTCCTCCAACTTGACTATACCTACAAAACATTGCAAAACCTTCAAAATGTGCAAACAGCTAAAGATAAAGCATTCAACACACAAGGATATTGGAGGCATTCTGTATTCAAACCATAGCTAATGTTATGCAATTAGATTTTTTTTTTCCTGAAACTATGACGAATAATGGAATCAACCTTCAGCAAATGAGCATCATAAACATTGAGCCTTATAATATCAAATGACCTCAGCAGCACTGTTTTTGATAAATTGCATTTACAATTTTAAGGAAATTTAGTATTTATATTTGAATGAATCACTGAGAAAATGATGTATTGTTAAAAGCATGAATAAATTTCACCCCTAAAAGCAAATTAGCCCTTGGCTCCAAATGTCAGTAATGACCGGCCTTCTCTCACAGATTTGGAGTAAGTATGAAATAATGGTTTTAATTTGCACTCTCCTGCTCCTGGCACCTGGAGATCCAAATAAGAAATTGGTCCCTGCATTCAGTATTTCATAGTGAATTATTAGCGCATATGTACTTTCAATCCATGTTCACATATTTTCCAGAGAAGACTGTGAAAGTTAGAAGTCTGCTTCTCATTTAAAGACTTGAAGGATTATTTCAAAATTACATGACCTGCAGAATTAAACTGACACACATGCAATCTCAGCCCTCTTTATTTACCTTCTCAAGTGGTTATTAATATAAAAAAGAAAGGAGCAATTTTGAATTTTATTGCCATCAAATTATTATTAGGTAGGCACTGCCATTGACAAAATTAGTTATAACTCAGCATCAGTTCTAGTATTTGGATCACTCTTTAATTATTTTGACACAAAAGACTACTATTAGATGTTTATATTAAATATATCTGGCTCTTTATCTTGCTTTTTAAGTAGTTATTTGGCTCTAGAGATATTCTTTAAAATTGTTTCTTCATTTGTGTCATAATGAGGAATAATGTCTGATTCCTCAATTCTATGTGCTATTTTATTTTTATTTTTTAATTTTGTTTTTGTATGATTTTCATACAAAATAGTTTGATGGATTTAGATTCTGTCTCCTATGTACACATCCCCCCATCCAATTTAATGTCAATCCACGTGGGCCCATATACTGTGCCCACCAAGACTCCAATCCCTGAAGACACTGTCTCTCCTCCTCCCAGCAGCCATCATATCCATGGCTGGTGAAATCATAGATCCTAGACAAAAACCTACGTTGCCACATCCCTAGATCCATATAATTTCTTACTTTATTCAAAATATGCATTCTCATATTACAGATAAGTATACCTTTCACCTCTAATCAAAGGAGTTTCTTTTTTTGCAACAGATGGAGACCATTACAAAGTTCCAGGATTTGTCAAATGCAGAGAATAAGTGTGTGGGCGATGCTTAAACCCTAAGTGATACATCTTCAGTGCCACCTTTACACATAGGACAAATGCATTTCTCAACTCTCACCATAGACATTTCATTCCACAGCATATGGTGATTAACCTAGAACTCACAACTAACCAATGTGCAGAGAACAAGAGGCCTCAGAGTGCTTATACCTGAATAGGAGAACTATTTCAAACCTCTGAATCCCAAAGCGCAGGGATAATTGAAGAAAAGGAGGGGGAAGATTTTAAGAGCCAGAGGGTGTGGATGACAACAAGGAGACAGAGTTTTCCAGACAGCTGGTCAGTTACTCATATGAACTTACAACAATGTTGACAGCATACACAAGTCATGCAAGCAGAAACTAGATAATATTCCAGCATAGATATAGGGAAGTTAGTAAAAAAAATCTCAACCCAGCCCAAAGAACTATGTGCTTTAAAAATATCTATTTTATGGTTTTTAAATTTTTTTTGAGAGACAAAAATAAGAATAAATTTTATTTATGCAGTTAACATCACCTGTCTGTTACAGGTGTTGGCATAGAAATGAACTGGTCACCAGGGCTCATATTTGTAGTCCCAGTATTGGGACAGGCTGAGCCTCTGATTCAAATACCATGAATCAGTCATCCAATACAATCTGCTTAGAATAACAATATGTAAAGTCTGGTGCACATTTGTGCAAAGAACTGTGGTTTATTTGCAACAGTAAATTCTGGAAACAACATAAATGACTAACATTAAAGGAGTTCCAAGAGGAATAATTGAATGCAGGAGCATGGAGTCATGCCTATGAGTGTTTGGCTTGCATGTATATAAGTGTACCCTTGTAGCACAATGCCTGCAGAGCCCAGAAAGGAGCATCACATCTAATGAAACTAGAGTTACAGATGTAGAACAAATATATCCTAAAAATAATATTAAAAGCATGATATTTTATGGAGAAGACGTTGTACATTGGATTCTATCAAAACCAAAACATCTGATATTCAAAAATTAAAGTTAAAATTCACAACTCGAAATAAAACCCCCTCCCAGCACTTGAGAGGTAGAAACAGGTGGATCTCTGTGAGTTCAAGACCAGCCTGATCTACATAGTTCCAGGAAAGCTGGGGCTACAGGGAGACCCTGTCTCTAAAAGACATATATATATATAGCAAGCATTAGTCCCTTGATGGATAGGTGGCAAAGATTGTCTCCCAGTCAATAGACTGT
>NW_008353490.1:1772997-1821578 GCF_000622305.1 Nannospalax galili
TTTTATGAAAGATGTAAGAATTACCACTAAGCAAGAAGAAAATAAGTTCCAACATAATTTATAACTAAGGAAATGGCAATTAAAACCACAAGAGATAAAGGTAAAATGAAGTTATATCAAATATCAAGGATATGAGGGAACAGTAACACTTGTATTCTAATGAGAATACAAGTAAAATATGATGATCTTTTAGAAATTTCATTAAAATGCTAAACATAGGACTCTTTTTCCATATGGTCATGCACCTACCTCTTCCCTGGCTCTTGCAATCTTTCAGCCCCTTTTTTAGCAATGGCCTGGGATCTTGCTCATATGAACCTATAACAATGCTGTCAGCATGCACAAGACCAATGCAAATTCAAGCAGACAAAACCCCAGCACAGCATTGTGGAAATGGGTAGCAGACCCCAATCTTAGCTGAAGTATTATTGGTAACTGTTTACTCCTGGGGAAGGAAGGAATAATTTTTCTTAATTGGGGTGACTCTAGATAGGCTGACTAGACACCAATGGATGAATTTGTACTGAGGGACATTGGGAGACACTGACTTGACAAGATAGCCTTTAACACAATTGACAGAATGTATGAATTCTAGTGGGCGCGCTATGGGAATGTGCCAATGGCAAAGGGGATATAGAAAAGATTAATATTGATTAACATGTTCTGTATGAAATACACAAAAACTCAAAAATTATTTTTTTTAAGAAACCTAAACATACAGATACCATGAATCAATCATTCCAATGCAATCTGCTTAGAATGCAGACAATATGTAAAGTCTGGTGCAAATTTGTTCAAAGAATTGAGGCTTATTTGCAATAGTAAATTCTGGGAACAACATAAATGACTTAACACTAAAATAACTAAAGGGATCATGATAAACTCTGCAAAAACAGCATTTAGAAGTCATTAATAAGGAATAAAATATTGTCACACACAGAATCATGAATGAATATCAGAATGACTGTATTCCAAAAAAGATGCAAAACAGAATGTGAACCTTGTGATTCAATTTAAATGAAACTTTTAGGATAGAAAATCATCCCTGGTACAGTGACATGCACTTATTTCCTAAAGAAGAGAAGGAGAAAAGTAGTCTATGTACATTGCTTGAGAAGTCATGGTGTGATCAATAGTTAAATTTGCTTTACAGGTGTGTTTGTGTCTGTAATGATGGTTGTAGTTTAATACAATTATTCTAAAACTAATAATAAATTCTCTGCATAAACCATCTTTTTTTATTTTGTTCTAGAAGTTTACATCTAGTTTACGAATAGTCTTTTTTGAATGACACAGATTAATTGAATTTTCTAAAAAATTGTGTTTAATTTTCAGAGAATATTGATTTTTCATTTGTAATCAATAAATTTATTAAAGACTCAATTTATCTTATTTTTGTTTTTTCTTTGTTTGATTAGCATATCTTTATTATACAGAGAACATTTAATTATTGAATTCTCACATATCCATAGCATGTAATTTAATCAAGTAACATTAAAGAAGTGTTTTGTTGTTCTCACTGATGAGATAAAACGTCCAACAGAAGCACCTTAAGGATGAAAGGGTTTAATTAGGTTCGCGGTTTGAAGTTACAGTTCATTATGGTGGGAATTCACAGCAGTAGGATTTTGAAGCACTTGGTCACAGGTGGTCATAGTCAAAAAGATTAATTCTGACACTCAGCTCATATTTTTATTTTCATTGCCTCCAGGATCTCAGCCCATGAAATGGTGTCATTGCATTTAGAGTAAGTTGTTCCAACCCAATTAGCCCAATCTAGAAGCTCCCTCACAGACATGCCCAAATGATGGTCTTCTAGGTGATTCTATATCCCATCAACATGAAAATTTTAACCATCACTCAGAATCAGGTAGCACAATCCAGGGATGACCAAATATAGTTAAATTTCATTAAGTAAGAATGCATGTTACATTTGAGAGTATGTGAGACTTCTACAAAGCCCTCTTGATAATTTGGAAGTCGATCTTTCTCTTCAATAAGTATTTTCTCCATCCCTATCATTAAACACTCATCATCTAGCATTTATGTAGGCTATACCTGAGACATGTCTTGCTATTTTATAGTTGGTGACATTGAACATTGATGAATATGAAGATTAAAACACTGACAACTTTTATGATGTAACACGTGTGTTTAGCTCATTAGTCATTTTCACCTGCTTTTATTAACATGAAAACTAATTCATTACATTGCTCTAATGTTCAAAGAAAATGCAGTTTTTTTCACACACATACATTTCATAGTTTTTACTTAGAATACATGCTGTCAACAAAGAAATAATTCTCTACTGCCACATTTGCAATTGGAAGCAGAGGTAGTGTGACTTTCCATTCCTAACATGACACCTCAGTTCTTAACAAGAAATCATCACAACAAAAATAACTTAGAAAAGCCAACACGTTTCCTCAATCACCCCATAACTTAAACGTATAGCTACGTTTGCACAAGTTAATTTTAGATTAATGACAAAGGACCACATCAAGTTTTAAGGGAGTGAAAATAAATAAATATGTAAAACAAAAACCCATCAATACTGTTTCAATAAAAATGCATATTTCAAGTACTTTTTGAACCAGTTCTTATTTTCCAACAAAAGTTGCCAGGGAAACCCCATACTAAACAAAAACTGTTGTCAAATGTCATCATTAAAGTGAGTGAACATCACACAAGGTATTGCTCTCATGAAGGCTCTTTTCAATATTTTTTATATCTGTAAAGCTATCATTTCCAGGGTTTCTTTTGACTACTGACATAAAAAGAAACAATCATAATTTGTAAGAATGCCACTGAAAAGAATTCTCCCTCATCCCAGAAACTATTGTTCTATAAGAAAGGAAAAATTACAGTGTCTACCTCCTATCATTTACTTGAGAACCTGAAAAATACATGTAAGCATCTTATCGCTTATTTGCTTTCAAAAGAAGAGAAAATATTTTGAAACTAAGTTCAAATAATCACTTCAGTCACTAAAAGCCAGAATTATCTCTTGATATATAAAAAAGGAAAGACTCAAGATAAAGGGTTTTTCTCATGGCATTACCTGTTTCTGTGGCCTGAAATATCTGAAAAAAATGCTGATTGAGGAGGAAAATGTGAGCTTCCCCCTTCAAAACTGAGATATAAAACAGTCTAATGTGTCTAAAGGAAAAGCTTGGAAGAGGGAGAAGAGTCAGGTAAGAGCATACTGTTTCCTGTCTTTCATCTGACGTTCTATCACTTCAAAATTGGCTATATAAATGGAGGAGGTGAAAGGTCAGTGGAGGCAAGAAAAGAGGACATTGTTAAGATACAGGCTTTGAAGTCATACCCAGAGTTCAGGCAGTCAGACATCTTTCTGTATTATTTATCAAAATATCAGTTGAAGTAGTTGTTTAAGTCTAATTTGTATTTTCTTGTTAATTTCAAAAACAGAGGCTGGACATGGTAGTGTACAACTACAGCCACAGCACTTGGGAACCCGAGGCAGCAGAATACCAAGTTTCAGCAGCTTTTATTACACAAAGTTCTGCCTCAAATAAAACAGACCACAGACATACACACAGAAAAATTTCTGTCTCTCTCTCTCTCTCTCTCTCTCTCTCTCTCTCTCTCTCTCACACACACACATACACACACAATCATAGAACTGAAGGCATATCTCAGGGATCGAATACTTTTATACCATGTACAAAGTCCTAGGTTCAATTCCCAACACCACAAAAATAATGGTTAGGGCAATTATAATTGTGATTAATACCATTTTTGAACACTAATTTTATTTAGAATTTCTATAATGATTCTAATCTAAAGATTAGTAAATGTTTAATTTAAAATAATGTCTAATAATATTGTCCATTCTTCAAACTTTAAACAAAATTCACAGCAGAGAACAGGTTGTCAAATATTTGCCATATATTTTATTTACTAATTTAAAAAATGTATCTCCTCCCTTTCTCCCTGTCTAACCTCCCTCCTCTATCCCAGTTAAAGTTCCCCCATTTTCCCCTTGATAATACCTGTCTTCTATTAGCCCCCTCTCTTAAACTCCTTCTTCCCCTTTACCCACATTGTTCCTCTTATGTCCTTCCTTCTTCCCTTCCTAGGTGAGTATGTCCATATTGCTCATTTCCCCCTTGGTAACATGTATTTCTGACTATGCCCCTTTTCCCCTTCGGCGTGGGCTCTTTCTTTCCCTCTACCCCCATGGTTCCTTTCCATTTTCCTGCCTGTATGGCTACATCAGGATATACTTGAGTATAAGTATTTGGTGCTAAGATCCACAAATGAGGGAGAACATATATTACTTGTTTTTCTGAGTCTCTGTTACTTCATGTAGTAAAAAATTTTCTAATTCCATCCATTTATCAGCAAATTTCATGATTTTGTCTTTTTTTCTTATATGTTTTAATTGAATTTATGTGTATTTCATACAAAACCTTAATCACCTTTATACCACCTTCCCCATTGGCACCTTCCCATAGTGATCCCCAAGCCAGAATTCATGCATTCTGTCATTTATGCCTATCAAGTCAAGTTAATGTCCAAGATGTTCCTCGGTGCAAGTTCATCCACTGGGGCCTGGTCAGTCTATCTAGAGTCACTCCATAAAGAAGATCAGCTCTCCCTCATCCAGCAGTAATCAGCTGCCCAATAGTTCCTTGTCTAAGATTGGGGTCTGCTGCCCATTTCCACAGTTCTATGCTGGGTTTTTGTCTGCTTGAGTTTTCATGTGTCTTCCTCATGCTGTCACAAGATTTCATATGTCTTTAGTGCTGAGTAGTGCTCCAGTGTGTAAATGTACCACATTTTCATTATCCATTCCTCAGTTAAGGTACATTAAGGTTGGTTCCATTTTTTAGCTATTGTGAAAAAAACTAGCAACAAAAACAATGTACAAGTATTTCCAGTCCTTTGGGTATATACAAAGGAGTAGTATTACAGAATCATACAGTAAATTCATTTTTAATTTCTGTAAGAGTTCTCCACACTGCTTTCCATAGTGGTTGCAGGAGTTTGTATCTCCACCAACAGTGAATGCATACCCCTTCCTCCACATCCTCACCAGTATTTAGTGTCATTAATTTCCTTTTTTTTCTTTAATTCTTACTTTTAAATGGTAGTTTATGTTCAGTGTTTTTCTTTAATCTTAACCTTAGCCACTCAAGATGCAATCTTAAAGTGGTTTTGATTTGTATTTCCCTAAATATTGAGAATGTTGGGTACTTCTTAAGATATTTCTTAGCCATTTTCTATTCTTGATTGTATGAACTTGCAACTCTTGCTCATATGAACTTGCAGCAGTGGTTACAGCGTGCACAAGACCCATGCAGTCTCAATCAGACAACAAAACCAAACCAAACAAACAAACAAACAAAACCAGCAAAACCAGCATAGAACTGAGGACATGGGCAACAGACCCCAATCTTAACAGAGGAACTACTGGCAGTTGTTGCTGATGGGTGTGGAAAGGTTGATCTTTAAGGAAGTGAATCTAGATCAGCTGACTAGACTACAGTGGATGTACTTACATCTGGGTACAAAAACTTGACTCGATAGGTTTTAACATGTGTTAAAGAATGCATGAAATACAATGTGGAGGGCTCTGAGTGGTGTGAATGAGGGAGGGGTCTAAATATGACGCTTACATTCAATATTAACAAATAAAGACTGAAAAGATGGCTCAGGGTTTAAGAACACTGGTCTACTCTTGCAGAAGATTTGGGCTCAGTTCCCAGTACCCACAAGGTGGTTAACATCTATCAGTAACTCCAGTTTCAGGGGATCTGAGGCCCTTTTCTGACCTCCCCAAGCATTGCACAACATGGGTGCAATTACACACATGCAGAAAATATATCCATGCACATAAAATAAAAATAATAAATAAAAGATTTTTAAATGTACAAAATAAAAAAAAATAGTAAGATGTTTTAAACAATGATACTACCCTGATAACTCTTCCAATTTAATTTCTCTGTAGCAAAAGCACTAAAATTAATGACAATTCAAATAAGGCTGGGTGCTTCGGGTAAAGAAGTAATGTTTTTGAGGAAATGTTAACACACAGTATTACAAATCTGTGTGTTAAAATAACCTCAGATCATCTTTCCTTATGACTTATAACAAAAGAATTTAGCTTAGAAACACTTCAGAGTACTGGGAATCATAGTGATGTAAAATTGTTTTTCCAGCACCAGCACCTCCTTGTTTCTATCATTGTTTCTTCCTTCACCTTTCTCTTCATTAGCTCAAATTTCCAAGTTAGCATCTTAACACTTGGCCTGAGAAGGGAATTCCTAGTTTTTGCTGTGTAGTACTTGAAAATGGGGAAATATTGAACTCTTTTCATTTTGGAAGGCTTATTTTAAAGTGGAAATTTGAAAAAATGGGAGAACTGTTCACTGCAAGAATCATTCTTCAAAAAGCACTGACAAGCTACCAGAAAATCACATAAAACACAAGGCATATAAACTTGAGCACAAGGAGATAAGGGTGTAAGAGGTTGAGGTAGTCACAACCTCTCCTGCAGGTCTGTTTGTAAGCATCCAACCTTCAACTTTTTCTTCTGAAAGGTTTAAGAACAAATAGAGAGAGACTAGTGACATGGTGCAGTCAGTAAAGTGCCTTGTGTGAGAGTACAAGAACCTAGTTTCAGATACTAGCAGGCATATGATGAGGCAGATGTTGGGAGGCATGCCTGTTATCCCAGACCCAGAGAGGCAGAGAAAGAGGGATCCAAGGAGATCTCAAGTCTGATAATATTGCTCAATCTGGGACTTCAAGATTCAGTGACACCGTTTCGAAAAATAATGAGGAAATAATGGAGGAAGGCACCTGTCATTGATCTCTAACTTCTACATGCATGTACATACATGTGCACACACAGAACACATATAATACACACGAGAATGGATATAGATGCTTAAAATGACTTACACTTTTAATATTCTTCCACTTTTTTCAGGTTATTTACAAATGTGAAATAATTATAGCCAAAATCAATTAAGGAACATTTTATTAGGTAATGAATCTTACCAACTTACTTTTAAATAATAAGTCCTCTTGTATGTAGAAAATATGTAAAAGCACTGCACAGCTGTATCTCAGTGGTGGAGGAATACTTTTCTAGTGTGAGTCCTTTGTAGAAGGATGATCTGATTGTTTGCTTCAAGCATTTTTCGATTGACTGACTGATTGACTGATTGATTAGATCTTCCTATGTAGGCAAGAAGCTAAGTCTGGAATACAACTTGTGATCCTCCTGCCTTAGAATATCAAGTGGTAGGGTTATAGGCATAAGTTCCCACTCCTGGTTCTATCCTTCTAGGTTGTAATAAGGATATCAGAAGCAGTTGGCTGGTGGTGTCATGTATTCCAAACTCTAATCGGCTGTCAATCATTTGTTCTACTCCAGAAGGCTACAAAGACACCTAGAATGAATTACATTTTCTAATTTCATTTTCAATTTTACTATTTTCTCAGTACTTTGTTTTAATCTCATTGTATATCCCTTAAAAGCATCATAAGTTATGTTCATATATGTGAATTATTCTATACAATTTTTTTCTGATATTTTATTTAAATTGAGATTCCAAAAACACAATCCTGAGTAACCATGGTCCTGCTATTGAAATTCTGATGTATGAAAATCACTAAAGTTAAAATCTCAAATGACTAAAATATTGAAGATATAATTCTAGAAAAATAACAAAATCATTCTCTAAAACAAATTTATATATGGTTTTAAAGGGGTTTATTGAGAAACATCAAAGAAAACCAAGAATCATGACACAATAAACCTGCAATAATAATGTATAATACCATATATAATTTTGCATCATAAATATGTATGCTAATTAAAATAGCATATGAAAACCAGTTGTAAGCTGATTTTCATCTAGAATTCATAAACAAGTCAAATATTGGGGACTGGAGAGATGGCTCAGCAGTTAAGAGCACTAGCAGAGGACCTGGGTTCGATTCCCAGCACCCACATAGCAGCTACGAACCGTACTTAACTCCAGTTCCAGGGGAATCTGAGCCCTCTTCTGACGGGTGTACTCACATACATGCAGGCAATACACTCATACACATAAAATAAAAATAATAAATAAAATATAAAAAGTCAAATATTGAAATTCAAAGTCCTCATCATTATGGTTGTTAGTACTTAAAAATATTCCCACTAATTTTAATTCCTGTGTGTGTGCTTGAATCTGTGCTTCTGAGTACCAATGGAGGCCAAGATCAGATTTAAGGTCTGTTTCATAGGATGGATCCAAACATGACATTAATATCAGGCTTAGAAACCTGAGGCTAGACAGATCGCAGGACATAGGGAAGAGCCTAATACTAGTTTTCTACTAAATAGTTATCATATTAAACTGACCCCTAATGACTTATTGTTATACCTATAAATTAATACAAATTAATATATCTCTCAGTTCTCAACAGAGATGCTTCCTTATGCAGCAGAAATTGATGAACACAAAAAGCCACAATCTGCCAATGTGCAGAAAACACGAGGTTGTAGAGTAATTATTCACAAATAGATACCTACATCAAATGTTTGCCTCTGAAGGCTTGGGGATCATTGCAGGAGACCCGGCAGAAAATTTGTGAGGTCAGAGGTGGTACAGGAGCAGAAGGAAACATAGTTTTCCAGTCAGCTGATTCGTTGATTCATATGAATTTACAACAATAATAACAGCATACACAACTCCCCTGCAAACTTGAAATTTAGCATAAACATGGGGTAGTAAGAACCTTGAATCCAGTCTAAGGAACTTTTGATAACTTATGGTTGCTGGGAGAAGGTGAGACAGTGTCTTCCCTTCAACGATGGGACTCTTGGTAAGTTAACCAAGCTTCAGTGGATGGTCACATGCTGAAAGACATTTAGGGACACAATTAGACCCCATAGGCCATATGGATGTGTGTGTGTATATATATATAAAATATATGTATAATTTGGTGGGGTGGGATCAAGGATCAGAACACAAGTTGATAGGAGATCTAAATAACATCAAACTATGTTGTATGAAAGTAACAAAATTTAATAAAAAAGTAATAAAAATATTCATTTTAATTTGTATTCCTCTGTGTGTGTATGTGTGTGTGTGTGTGTGTGTGTGTGTGTTTGTATATGAGCCTGTTGTATGAGTGCCCAGGGAAGCCTTAAGAGAGTATTAGATTGCCTGGAGCTGGAGTTACAGGCAGTTTTGAGCTGCCAGATGTGGGTGCTGGGAACGGAGTTCAGGTTCTTTTGCAAGAGTGGTAGGATCTTTTAATAGCCAAGCCACTAATTATGTCTACTCAGCTTTATTTTTGTAGCTATCTGAAATACCATGATGAATCAGCCTTTAGATGATGTAAGAACCAGGAATGAATCATGGCTTGTATGTATGGACATCCAAAGATCTGAAAATTCTGGAAAACTTACCACTCACAAATGCAGATGTACAAAGAGGATACTTCTGTCACTGAAGACAATTCAATATTATTTGTTCAAATAAATTCAATGTACAAAGGTCATACTTGTGACAATGTAGTTTAGTGGAGTCAAAACTTGAACAAATATAATAAAGACCTTTGGGAAAGTCTCTCTACAAAATATAGTTCCATTCATGCAAGATAGTCAAAGAACAAATATAAAGCACAGTTAATTGTAAAAAAAAAAAAGGACAATTTAAAATACTGAATTTTAATAATTAAAAATCCATTAAACTACACAAGTAACAGCATATAGAAAAGTATTTTGCAGGATTAAACAATTGGTGATTACATGTGGCTCATTCATAAGAGCTGGATGACTTGACTATTGTATTAGTCAGGGTTCTCCAAAGAAACAGAACCCATAGAATGAATATATGTGTAAAGAGATTTATCATCTTAGCTCACAGGATACAGTCTGAGTAGTCCAAAAATGGCTGCACCACACTGGAGAGGCTGAGAATCTGTAGTCGCTCAGTCCACTAGGCTGGATGTCTCAGTAGCCTCAATCTGGTGCTGAAGGGTCTGACGAATTCCAAAAGATCAGCTACTCTTCAGTCTATAGCAGCAAGATGAACTCACCAGCGAGAGAGAAGGCAAGCAGCAAGAAGCCAGGCATTCTCCTCTGCCTGTCTTCTCCTCTGGTGTGTCTTCCAGCTTCAGAAGATCCAATCGAGAAGATCTCTCTCATTTCAGTTAATCCCAGATGAAGTCAAGTTGACACCCAGGATTAGCCATCACAATTCCACCCCTTGTTAACTTGACACCCAATAGTATCGCTCAATGTCATGCTTGATTTTCAAATGAAAACAATCTTGAGGTCATAATTTCACCTAACATGATATAGTTATCCCATTATAAAATGACAAATGCATTATATATATTAGAGTAGGTGACAAGGTCTTAAGGAATGCTTAGTCCTTTAGTATCTCATAACCCAGTATAATCATATAAGTTCACAACACTTAACCACTTAACACATCTCAATTACACATTCAAAAGAAATTAACACAAGTATCTTCTTAACTTATGTGTATACATGCACAAGCCTATTCTTAACCAAATAATACAAAAATACTCATGTCAATTACAATCCACATTTCTGTAACTGGCCACATGGCCTAAGTTGGTATTTGTTAACTACCTTCCTCTACTACCCATTCTGTATTTCCTCCACCATCAGCAAGCACCTCAGCAGGTCTTGGCTTTTTCACTGGAGGAGTGACCCATACTTTCATCCCTGAGGGGTCTGGACTATTTGTTGTCCTGTCTGGGTTAGGTTGTTGGAGTTTCCTATTGACCTTAATCACAGGACATTGCAACACCAAAATTTGCCATAAGGAATCTCCTGCCTTCCAGATATAATCCTCATTACCTCCATTGTGGAGAACCAGTCCAAATTCCCCCTGGTAGCCTAGGTCAATCACCCCTCCTAATAATGTTATTGCTTTCTTAGCCTGCTGACTTAACAAGTGGCCAGGGGGAAGTCTTAGCTTCCAGTTAACGGAATGTTTGTTGTCTCTCCTGGCAGAAGCATTCCCTCCACTGGAACCAAAACATCTAAGCAAGCAGAGTGCAAAGTCAAGAGTACAGGAAGCAAATATTTGCCTAGTGGGTCAAGAGGGGTGATCGTGAGTGGAATCATTCCCACTTCCACCCCTTGATTCCTGGACCCATGAATCGTGGATATAGGAGAAACTGTACCATATATTGATGCTGATTCAAAGCATACCCTGCCCTCTGGAGGACCCTGTCCCAGCACTCCAAGCTATTTCCACCTAATTGGCTCTGTAACTGTGTCTTTAAGAGGCTATCCCATAATTCTATCAAGCCAGCTGCTTCAGGATGGTGGGGAACATAAGACCAGTGTCTTCCATGACCATGGGCCCACTGTTGCACTTCTTTGGCTGTTAAGTGAGTTCCTTGGTCAGAAGCGATGCTGTGCAGAATACCATGATGGTGTGTAAGGCATTCTGTAAGTCCCTGGATGATAGTTTTGGGAGAAGCATCATGTGCAGGAAGGCAAATCCATAACCAGAATAAGTGTCTATTCCTGAAAGGATAAAACACTGTCCCCTCCAAGTAAGAGACAGAGGAAGAAAGGCAGTGTATTTGTCAGGGTTCTCCAAAGAAACAGAAACCAAGGAGTGAATATATATGTATAGAGATTTATCATCTTAGCTCATAGGATACAGTCTGAGTAGTCCAACAATGGCTGCATCACACTGGAGAGGCTGAGACTCCGTAGTCCCTCAGACCACGAGGCTTGATGTCTCAGTAGTCCCAATCTGGTGCTGAAGGTCTGACAAATTCCAAAAGATGAGCTAGTGTTGAATCTACAGCAGCAAGAAAAACTCACCAGTGGGAGAGAAGGCAAGCAGCAAGAAGCCAGGAGTTCTCCTCTGCCATCAGAAGGTAACATTCATATTTAGGGTGTGTCTTGCAGCTTCCGATCATCCAATTACGAAGATCTCTCTCATTTCAGTTAATCCTAGATCTGGTCAAGTTGAAACTCAGCACTAGCCATCACAACTATTAACTACATTTTGAAGTCTTGCATCATTAAAATTGGTGCTTTCAGGCAGGGCGTGGTGGCGTACGCCTTTAATCCCAGAACTCCAGAGGCAGAGGCAGGTGGGTCTCTGTGAATTCAAGGCCAGCCTGGTCTACATAGTGAGTTCCAGGAAAGCTGGGGCTACAGGGAGACCATGTCTCAAAAAGACCAAAAAAAAAAAAAAAAAAAAGGTGTTTTTCCTTTTTAGACTTGGCTCAGTTCTTCCAAGTGGTGCTGCATTAATGTAATAGTTTCAAAATTCAATGTACACTACCAGGAGCATTTCTTATTAAATGTTTCCATTATTGATATAATATTTCTATGCTGACTTAGGTATACAGAAATTGCTCCTCAAGTATATACCCGCAGGCATGAGAGCTGGAGAAAGAAACACCCTTGACCAGACATAACATTGTAAAAGTGTCCTTCTTTAAAATTTAAACATTTTGGCATTTTTTTAATTTAATAACCACCTTATTAGAAAAAGCATTTCATTACAGCTTTAGCATATTCAATAACAATTTCCAGAGCAAGGATACATCTTTTTCAAAAGTGGCTGTAAATTTTTAGGTTCACAGTTGAATTAATGCAGTTATACAATGTGGAACTCAGTAAAAAAACCTGTAAGACATAAAATTGAATGAGTTGAATGAGTTTTTAACCTTTAAAAGAAGATCTCCAACCTGGTCTACATAGGTAGTTCTGGGACAGCTGGGGCTACAGGGAGACCTTGGCTAAAGAAGACCAAAAAAAAAAAAATCTCCATTTCATTTTAAAATATGCTGCTTCCTACAGAAAGACTCATTTTTAATGCTACTAATACTTAGATGTTTGCACATGTGTCTCTAATCTCTCTGTATCTCATTATGACTAGTCACAGTTGGTTACACTCGAATCTTGGCACATGAATATGGATATAAAGTCATCAGGTAGATTTTAATGGTAATGTTTATCACCTCTACTAATTAACATGAAGTAAATTTTTATGCTCCCATCTCAAATACATCATTTTTTGTTGATTTTTTGTTCATGTATCATACAGAACATCCTAAACAATCTTATTTATCTGTATACCCACTTTCCAATTGGCATCCTCACATAGCCTCCTCTCCCCCGCACTGGAGCCCATATATCCTGTGGCCCCTGTTACTGTCTACTGTTTTGTCAGGACCCCCATCCACTCCCCAGTGCTTGTTCTCCTGCTGAATCTAGTCAGCCTATCTAGAGATCCTTGTTTTAGGAAGATCAGCTGTTTGTCATCTAGCAGCAATCAGTTGTCAATAGTCCTTTAGATAAGATTGGGATCTGCTGTTCATTTTCCCAGTTCTATGCTGATTTACTGTCAGGGAGTCTTTTGGGCCACCCTGGCAAAAATCTCAAAGGAAGGTATCACCTATCTGGCATGGTTTCTTGTTATGTAGCCTTTAGCTATACATATGGACTCTTAAAAACTATATTGACCCTTTATCTTTTGGTTATACTTTCCTTTTGGGTGTTTAAGACCCTACAAGTGGCCCAGATAGACCAATTTATATTTACTCTTAAGGTCATTTGATGATCTGTTCCTCAGGGGTCACATGAGCTTGGGAGGAGCCACTGGCTCCTTTCTTTTACCAGTTCCATCTATGTGAAGGTAGTCAAAGGTCCTGCTTGACCATGGCTGGCTTCACTTGGAAGCATGGAGGAAATGTTTCCTCTGTGTTGACCCTCCTCTTTATAGATTGGACACTGGTTTAAGTCCATCTGGTGAGGTCTCCATGGCCTCCTTGATCAAGAGGACAGGTGACTCATTACAGTTACAGGACATTTTGAGAGGTGCGCATAATCCCTGGAACTTATTTGACCTAGGAGGACAAGGAGCAAAAACTGTCCTTCACTTTTCTGTCACTTTTCTGTTGCTGTGATAGAAACACTGACCTAAGCAATTTATAGAAGGAGGAGTTTAATTGAACTTATGGTTCCAGGGGAATTACAGTCTGTCATGGCAGGGAGGCATGATGGCTGGAGGTGGCTGGAGCAGGAGCAGCAGAAGCCAAGCTCTCACATCATCTTGCATGCACAGGAAGCAAGAGAATGACTGGAGATTTGGCAAGGCTTAAGAACTCTCTAAGTCCACACCCAGTGATGTGCTTCCTCCAGAATAGCCACACCTAAAACCTCCCCAAACAGCACCATCATCTGGGTACAAAGTGTCCAAATACTTGGAGCCTATGGGGGACATTTTCATTCAAACCACCACAATGTCCCTCTGACCAAATTAGTATAGACCACAAAGTATGGCTTTTAAACATCCAAGAAGGTTAGTTCCACCAGTCTGGTACTTTTAATTACCATGTGCCATGTAGATAAAGCTTGGGCAAAAACTGAATGTTCTCAGATAAACCTTGCCTAGACATATATTGTATTCTTTTATCTAGATGTATGTATAATTTTTCAGTAGATTGTTGGACTAATATGGTTCCCTCTGGTCTTTTAAAACTAGCTAGGCATTATTTATCTCCCACATTTTCTAACCCTTTCACCATGTTTCCACATTTAAAGTGCTCCCATTTTTCCCATTTCTCCCTTAATAATACCCTTCTCCTATGATCCCACCTCCCTTGAGATCCTTCTTACCCTTTATCCTCTAGCTTCCTTGTGTAACCTTCTCTCGCCCCTCCCCTTACAATAACCCCATTTTTATCCATATCTCCCTTATTAACGACTGTTCCTACTGTTCTTCTCTTTCAGTATCTTTCCTTTCTTTACCTCCCTGGTTCTTTTTCATTTTCCTGGTTCCATGACTGGATACATAATGACATATCAGGATTTGGTGCTAGGATCCACATATGTGGGAGAACATATGCCATTTTTGTGTTTGTTTGTTTGTTTTGTTTTGTTTCTGAGTCTGTGTTACTTCATTTAGTATAATGGATTCTAGTTCCATCCATTTACCTGCAAATTTCATTATTTCACCTTTCTTTACTGCTGAGTAAACTCCATAGTATAAATGGACCACATTTTCATTATCCACTCATGATTTAAGGGACACTTAGGTTGCTTCCATCTCTTAGCTATTGTGAAAAGAGCAGCAACAAACATGGTTGTACAAATGTCTCTGGAATATGATGAATTCTTTTGGTATATGCAAAGGAGTGGAATAACTGGGTCAAATGGTAGGTTCATTTGTAGTATTTTAAAAGTTCTCCACACTGCTTTCCATAGGGGCTGAACAAGACTGCAATCCCACCTGCAGTGGATGAGTGTTCCCATTTCCCCACATCCTCTCCAACTAATCCCATTGAGGAAACTAATCCCATTCAACAAGACAAAGCTGATGTCCCTCAGGGCCCAGCTGTTGTTGCCTCTAGACCTATAACCAAACTCAAAGCTAAGCAGACCCTTAGATGAAAGATAGAAATGTGGTCCATGAGGAGGTGCTCTACACCACTAAAGAACTTAGTTAATTTGCTAATTCAAGCAGAAGTCTAATGAATATGTCTGAGAATGGATTCGAAGAGTATGGGATAATGGTGAAAGGAACATAAAATTGGATCAGGCTGAGTTTATTGACATGGGCCCCCTGACTGGAGATTCTAGGTTCAACATGGAAGTTCATGCAGTTAGAAAAGGTGTTAAAAGTTTATTTGATGGGTTGGCTGAGGTATTTATCAAAAGATGGCCTACTGACTGAGATCTGGAGGTACCTGATATCCCTTGGCTTAGTGTTGATGAAGGGATTGTAAGGCTCAGGCAAATTGGTATGCTTGAGTGAATTTGCAGTGCAACACCAAATCCTCCACAATGGGAGGGCCCAGAGGACATGCCTTTTACTGATTTTATAAGATGGAAAGTGCTGAGACACTAGAATGTGTGAAAAGCATTGTTTTTGCTCTTTTCCTTATGCTGAATCTTACAGTTGGAGATACCACTGCTCAACTGCATAAATTATATGTAAATATAATAGGTGTAACAGGACCTCAGAGTAGGGGTCAGATGGCAGCAATAAATTACCAAAGACAAGGTGAGCGTACTTATTGTAATGGGCGGCAAAGGCAAAACAATACCTACAATGGCATGACTCAAATGGACCTGCGGTACTGGCCAATCAGTCATGGTGTTTCCAGGGACCACATACATAAGCAAGCCTACTAAGTTTTTATTTGATCTGTCTAAGCAGAAGAGCTCTAGGATGAATGACAGGAAGTCAGTATTGGATCGTAGCAATAGAGAATCTTGCTCAGTCAACCAATTTCCAGACTTGAGATAGTTTACAGACACAGAACACCTTGAATGAAGGGAAGGCTGGGTGCCCTTGAAGAAGGACCTTGTTTCAGTACCAAATAGTTATGCTGTTTGCCTCTCACCCATCCTTCCCCAGAGTGACCTGCAGCCTTTTACTAGAGTAACTGTACATTGGGGTAAAGGAAATAATCAGACCTTCCGTGCCTATTGGATACTGGTTGACACTGACTCCAGGAGACCCTAAAAAGCACTGTGGCCCTCCAGTTAAAGTAGGGGCTTATGGAGGTCAGGTGATAAATGGAGTTTTGGCTGAAGTCCAACTGAAAGTGGGTCCAGTGGGTCCCCGAACTCATCCTGTGGTTATTTCCCCACTACCAGAATGTATAATTGGGATAGATATACTTAGGAATTGGCAGAATCCCCACATTGATTCCCTGACCTGTGGAGTGAGGGCTATTATGGTTAGATAGGCCAAATGGAAACCACTGGAATTGCCTCTGCCAGGGAAAATAGTGAAACAAAAACAGTATCACATCCCTGGAGGGATTGCAGAAATTAGTGTTACCATCAAGGATTTGGAAGATGCAGGAGTGGTGATTCCCACCACGTCTCCCTTTAACCCTCCTACATGGCCTGTGCAGAAGACAGATGGGTCATGGAGAATGATAGTTGACTATTGAAAACTTAATCAAGTAGTGACTCCAATTGCAGTTGCTGTACCAGATGTGGTTTCCTTACTCGAGCAGATTAATATGTCTCCTAGTACCTGATATGCAGCTATTGATTTGGCAAATGATTTCTTCTCACTACTGGTTCATAAAGACCACCAGAAACAATTTGCTTTCATATAGCAAGGCCAACAGTATACCTTTACTGTCCTGCCTCAAGGGTATATTAACTCTCCAGCATTGTGCCATAACTTGGTTTGAAGGGATCTTGATTGTCTGACTCATCCACAAAATATCACACTGGTCCACTATATTGATGATGTTATGCTGATTAGATCCAGTGAGCAGGATGTATCAGACAGTCTGGATTTGTTGGTAAAGCATATACACATGAGAGGATGGGAAATAAGTCCAACCAAAATTCAAGGGCCTTCTACCTCAGTGAAATTTGTAGGAGTTCAGTGGTGTGGAGCACGCAGGACAGTCCTTCTAAGGTGAAGAATAAGTTGTTGCACTTGGCCCCTCCCTCCATCAAGAAAGAAGCACAAAGCTTGGTGGGCCTGTTTGGATTCTGGAGGAAGCACGTTCCTCATCTAGGTGTGTTACTATGACCCATACATCAAGTGACTTGGAAGGCAGCTAACTTTGAGTGGGGTCTGGAACAGGAAAGGGGCCTTCAACAGATCCAGCCTCCTATACAAGCTGCTCTGCCCCTTGATCCAGCAGACCTGATGGTGCTTGATTTATCAGTGGCAGATACAGTTGCTGTTTGGAGTCTCTGGCAGGCCCCCATAGGGGAATCAAAGTGGAGGCCATTGGGATTTTGGAGTAAGTCTTTGCCTTTATCTGCAGACAACTATTCTCCCTTTGAGAGACAGATCTTAGCCTAGTGTTGGGCCTTAGTGGAAACTGAACGTTTAACAATGGGTCACCAAATCACCATGGGACCAGAGCTGCCCATCATGAGCTGGGTGTTATCTAAAACCCCCTGCAAGCCATAAAGTAGGACATGCACAGAAACAATCCATTATCAAATGGAAATGGTATATATGTGATCGGGCCCAAGCAGGCCTAGAGAGCACAAGCAAGTTACATGAAGAAGTTGCCCATATGCCTATGCCTATGGTTCCTACTCCTGTTACAATGCCTCCTGTTCTCAAGCATGCACTTATGGCTTCATGGGGTGTGCCATATGATCGGTTGATTGAGGAAGAGAAAATTAGGGCTTGGTTTACAGACGGTTCTGCACACTACGTAGGCACCACTCAGAAGTGGACAGCTGCAGCATTACAGCCAATTTCTGGAACAACCCTGAAGGACATTGGGGAAGGAAAGTCTTCACAGTGGGCAGAAATTCAGGCAGTGCACATGGTCATGCATATTGCTTGGAAGGAGAAATGGCCAGAAGTGTGATGATATACTGATTCATGGGCTGTAGTCAATGGTTTGGCTGGATGGTCAGGGGCTTGGAAGGAGCAGGATTGGAAAATTGGTGAGAAAGACATTTGGGGAAGAATATGTGGATAGATCTCTCCAAATGGGAAAAGGATGTGAACATACTTGTTTCTCATGTAAATGCACATCAAAAGGTGGTGTCATGAGATGAGTTCAATAATCAAGTAGATTGGATGACCTGCTCTGTGGATTGTCAGCCTCTTTCTTCAGCTATCTCTTTCATTGATCAATGGGCCCATGAACAAGTGGCCATGGTGACAAAGATGGAGGTTATGCATGGGCTCAACAGCATGGACTCTCACTCACCAAAACTGACCTGGCTATAGCTGCTGCTGATTGCCAGATCTGCCAACAGCAGACACCAACACTGAGCACCTGATATGGCACTATTCCCCATGGCAACCAGCCTGCCATCTGGTGGCAGGTTGACTACACTGGACCACTTCCATCTTGGAGGGGACAGCATTTTGTCCTTGCAGGAACAAACACTTATTCTTACTATGGATTTGCCTTTCCTGCATGTAATGCTCCTGCCAAAACTGCCAGCCAGGGAGGTACAGAATGTCTTATCCACCATCATGGTATTCCGCACAGCATCACTTCTGACCAGGGAACTCACTTCACAGCCAAAGAAGTGCAACAGTGGGTCCATAGTCATGGAACACACTGGTCTTATCATGTTCCCCACCATCCTGAAGGAGCTGGCTTGATAGAATGATGGGATGGCCTCTTAAAGACACAGTTATAGTGCCAATTAGCTGGAAATAGCCTGGAGTGCTGGACCTGGGTCCTCCAGAAGGCAGTGTATGCTTTGAATCAGCGTCCAATAGATGGTATAGTTTCTCCTATAGCCAGGATTCACGGGTCCAGGAATCAAGGGGTGGAAGTGGGAATGATTCCACTCACGATCACCAATGGTGACCCACTAAGAAAATTTTTGCTTCCTGTACCCTTGACTTTGTACTTGCTTGCTTAGATATTTTTTTTTTCCAGAGGAGAGAGTGCTTCTGCCAGGAGAGACAACAAGCATTCTATTGAACTGGAAGCTAGGACTTCCCCCTGGCCACTTTGGGCTTCTGATGGCCTTAAGTCAGCAGGCTAAGAAAGGAATAACAGACTACCAGGGGGAATTTGGACTGTTTCTCCACAACGGAGGTAATGAGGATTGTATCTGGAAGGCAGGAGATTCTTAAGGGTGACTTTTGGTGTTATTGAGGTCAATGGGAAACTGCAACAACCCAATCCAGACAGGACAACAAATGGCACAGACCCCTCAGGGATGAAAGTATGGGTCACTCCTCCATTGAAAGAGCCAAGACTTGCAGAGGTGCTTGCTGGTGGTGGAGGAAATACAGAATGGGTAGTAAAGGAAGGTTAGTTAACAAATACCAACTTAGGCCATGTGACCAGTTGCAGAAATGTGGGTTGTAATTGACATGAGTATTTTTGTCCTATTTGTTTAAGAGTAGGCTTGTGCATGTATACACATGTTAATTAGATACTTATTCTCTTTTTGAATGTGTAATCTAGAGAAGTGTTAAGTGGGTAAGTATTGTGAATCTGTATGATTATATTGGGATATGAGATACTAAAGGACTAAGCTTTCATTGAAGACCTTATCACCTACTCTAAGATATATAATGCATTGGTCATTGTATGATGGGATAGTTATATCATGTTAGGTGAAATATTGACCTCAACATTCTTTTCACTTGAAAATTAAGCATGGCATAGAGAGATGCTATTGGTTATCAAGTTGACAAGGGATGGACTAGTGATGGCTAATCCTGTCTGTCAACTTGCGTGGATATGGGATTAACTGAAATGAGAGAGATCTTCTTAATTGGATCATCTGAAGCTGGAAGACACATCCTAAATGTGAATGTTGACTTCTGATGGCAGCCCTTATAAAAGGCCAAGGCAGATTAGAATACCTGGCTTCTTGCTGCATGCCTTCTCTCTTGCTGATGAGTTTGCCTTGCTGCTATAGACTGAAGACTAGCCGATCTTTTGGAATTTATCAGACTTTCAGTGACAGATTGGGACTACTGAGACATCCAGACTAGTGGACTGAGGGACTACAGATTATCAGCCTCTCCAGTGTGGTGCAGCCATTGTTTGACTATTTGGAGTCTATCCTGTGAGCTATGCTGATAAATCTCTATACATATATATTCATTCTACGGTTTCTGTGTCTTTGGAGAACCCTGACTAATGCACTGCCTTTCTTCCTCTGTCCCTTTCTATCTCCCTCTTTCCTTCTTTAATTATTTTTCATTCACCATCAGATTCGCAGTTGAAGATTTCAGGTTTCAGGATTGCAACATTCTAGATGTTACTCTTTGGGATTATGAATTTGGGGATTTTTAGGCTTTATGGGTTATGATCTTTCAGGCTTTGAGCATTCAGCACTGTGGTCTCAGATAATGTCATTCAGGACCATGATCATCATTTACCAAGATGCACTAGGCAACGGGACTTAGGAATTAAAAAATGTCTTATTCTTTTACATAAGTTATAATATCACAGAGAATAAAAATTACATTTGCTGAAATGAAAGAACAGACATATGTCGATATGATTATCCTAGACTTGATAAAATAATTTTTGCACTATGGATAATAAAGATAAGCTTAATCAATTCACTGTCATGTCTTCTTGTGTATTCCCCAAGCAGATGATATTGAAATGATACCTCTCACCAAGTGGTAAATAGTATGGCTCACCCTGGGAATTTTCATATACTCCAGTGAGTTATCATTTGCTCCTTGGACATTTTATTTGCTTCTAAGTGCTACAAGAGAAAAAATGTAATAGATAAGTTCAGGAGAGAGAAAGTTTCATGACAGAGAAAGGACACGTTCAAGGATACAGGTAGATTTGATTCTGCATACACCACACACACACATACAGCATATTGCATACACAAACTTTCATGCACACTCATAGTAAATAGGTGTGGAGAAACATGCCTAATTCCAACATTTTCATGCCTCAAGCAGTGGAATTGCTATGAATTCAAGGCCAGTCCTGGATTACGCAATGCATCTCACACCAGCAAGTGCTAAAGACCAAGAATCCATCTCAAAAATTTTAATAAAGATGAATATATATATATATATCTTTAAATCACACTTCATCTTGGTGATAGTGCAGTGTCAGAACTATGACAAAGGGATTCTATGAACAGCAATGGGTCAGCACTTATATGAAGGCATAAAGCCTCCCTGTTCATCTTTCAAAATTAAATATTGCTTTAAAACCGACTTCTTATTACTTTTAAAGACGTTTAATGAAAAGTTAAATGGCGCAAATTTGGCTGTGGTGCCCACTGCACTTTGATTCCCCCAGCCTCATTTACCCTCCCAGGTCCCCCACCCCATCTCTCCTCCTAGCAGGCAGACTGGCACATTTCCTGTTTTGGTACCACAGACCTCTGGACTGACCTTTTGGCCCAAACTCCCCACTCTTTCCTGATTCTTTGCAAACAGACCAACCCAATTCCTCCCTCTAGCCCCCACCTCTCTTTGCATCTCTGGGAGACCCAGCCCCACAGCTTCCTGGAGCCAGCAGCTGGCCTGGATAAGTTTGGCTGATGCTCCCACAGTGCCTTGACTCCCACAGCCTAATTCACCCTCCCAGTTTCCCCACCCCATCTCTCCTCCTACCAGGGTCACTGGCCCATTTCATGTCATGGCACCCCAAACCCATGGACTGACCTCTTAGCCCAGAGTCCCCACTACTTTCTGATCCTTTTCATCCAAATCAACCAAATTCCTCCCTGTAGTCCCCAGAAGCCCTAGGGCCTCTTCTTGTCCCCACCTCCCTTTGCATTACCTGAGGGCCAGCATCGTTCCTGGGCCTTGCACACAGGTCAGCTCAGCCCTCAAATTTATGAGGCCAGCATCATTGCTGAAGGGAGAAAGACTGAGACCATATGATCCTCATCAGACTTGGGCCTCTGTGGGAATTCCTGAGCAGGAAGATGAAAGAAATTTGGCCACTCCAACATAAAATCAAAAGAGAGCACCTGAAGTCTAGTCCAACCAGATTTTCATGTCCAACAAGTAGACCACAAAGGGACATAAAGTTTACAAAAAGAAACAAACCTAAACTCAGTAAAGGAAGGCTTGAGTCTCACACAAAAGCCAGAAATACAAAATAAATCCACCATCAAAGTCACAGCAAAAAAATATCATGAAAAATCAAAGTGATATATCCCCACCAAGTAACAACAGTCCTCTAGGGGAGTAGAATGAGAACCCCCTAGGGATAACAAAGGACATGGAACTCAAAAGAACAATTATAAACATGATAAAAGAATTCAGTGATATTAAAGATCACACAAAAAAAATCAAAGAAGATAGGGATAAACTACTGAATGAATTCAGAAAAGAGTTAGAAATATTGAAGAATACTCAGGATGAAATGAAGAGGGAATGAAACACTCAGTAAGCCAATTAGAAATGAAAAGAGAAAGCATCATCAATAGGATGAATGAAATGGAAAACAGAATATGAAGACTGGAAGAGAAATTGGGCAAATTAGACCACTTAAGTAAAGATTATGAAAAATATAAAAAAAACACAAGAATGGAATATGCAGGAATTGTGAGACACCATTAAAAGACCAAACTTACAGGTGATGGGCATACAGGAAGGAGAAGAATCTCAGGACAATGGTATGGACCAGAACTTTAACAGGATTGTAGAAGAAAATTTCCCTAATTAAAGAAAGACATACCAATACAAATAAAAGAAGCATATAGAACACCAAATAGACAGGACCAGAAAAGAAACTCTCCATGGCACATCATAGTAAAAACACTAAACATACAGAACAAAGAGAGAATACTGAAAGCTGCAAAAGAAAACAAAAAGTCACATATAAAGAAAAACCCAACAGAATTACAGCTGACTTTTCAGTGCAAACTATGAAAGCCAGAAGTGCCTGGACCAAAGTAGTCCCAGTTCTAAATGACCACAGATGCCAACCCCGATTACTTTACCCACCCAAAGTGTCTATTATAGTCGAAGGGGAAAGAAAAATCCTCCATGACATAAACAGGCTGAAAGAATCATGTCCAAAAACCAGCAATTCAGAGAGTACTTGAAGCAATACCAGCAACTGAAGAAACAACTATACCCAAGGGGTTACAGAAAGAATCTTAATGAAGGTATAACTATGGAAATGCACAGCTACACCAAGAATGTGAACAGAAAAAAAATGACAGGAATCAATGAACACCTTTCATTAATAACTTTAAATATCAGTGGACTGATTTCCCCAGTCAAAAGACAAACAATAGTTCAATGGATTATAAAACAAAAGCCATCTTTTTGTTGCCTCCAAGAAGGTCATCTCACTTTCAAGGACAGGCACTACCTTACGGTGAAAGGATGGAAAAAATATATCAAGCAAATGGTACTTAGAAAAAAGCAGGCATTGAAATTCTAATATTTGACAAAATATACTTTAAATTAAAACTAATCAGAAGAGATAAAGAGGGCCACTTCATTCTGATCAAAGACAATTGACCAAGAAGACATTGCAATCATGAACATATATTCACCAAACTCTGGTGCAACCAACTTCAAAAAGACAGTACTACAGGACTTTAAAACCCAGATTAATCCAAACTCATTAATAGTAGGGGAATTCAATACCCCATTTTCTCCATTAGATAGGTCAAGAGGACAGAATTACTAACAGAGAGAAATCTGAATTAAACAATGCCATACATCAAATGGACCTAACAGACATCTATGAGTAGTCCACCCAAGCACCAAAGAATATACTTTCTATTGTGCATCCAATGGAACTGTCTCCAAAATCAACCATAAACTAGGGCACAAAATAAACCTCAACATATACAAAAAGTCTGAAATAATTCCATGTATTGTATCGGACCACAATGTAATAAAGCTTAAAATCAACACTGGAAGAAACCCTAGTAACCACATGAACACATGGGGATTAAGCAATACACTCCTGAATGATGAATGGGTCAAAGGAGACATTAAGAAATAAATAGAAGTATTCCTGGAACTAAATGAAAAGGACAATACAACACAATAAATCCTCTAGGACATGTTGAAAGCAGTCCTTAGAGGGAAGTTTATAGCTCTAAGTGCATTCATTAAAAAAATCAGAAAGAACACAAATAAATGACTAAACATTGCAACTCAATATGCTTGAAAAGCAACAACAAGTGAAAAACAAACCTAAGAGACAAGAACAAATAACAAAAATCAGATAATAAATTAATGAAATAGAAACAAAAAAAAAAAGAATACAAAAAAATCAATGAAACCAAGAGCTGTTTTTTGAAAAGATAAACAAGATTGACAGACCACTAGCCAAGTTAACCAAAAGAAAGATCACCTCCAAATCAACAAAATCAGAGACGAAAGGCGAAACATCACAACAGACACCAAAATGATCCAGAACATTGTAAGGGAATACTTTAAAAACATATACGCTACTAAATTTGAAAACCTGTAAGAATTTCTTGGGTATCTAAAAGCATGGGAACCATCAAAACTAAGAAGAGTTCAACAGCTTAAACTAAACAGACCCATAACACATAAGGAAATTGAAACAATAATACAAAACCCCTGACTAAAAAATGCCCAGGACCAGATGGATTTACAGAAGAATCCTATCATTTAAAGTTCTACATTCAATACTATGTAATTTATTTAAAAAATTAGAAATTGAGGGCGAACTTCCAAATTCCCTTTATGAAACCAGCATCATTCTAATACCAAAGCCAGGTAAAGACACAACCCAAAAAGAAAACTGTGGACCCATATCCTTAATGAATATAGATGCAAAATTTCTCGACAAAATACTTGCAAACTACATACAGACACACATCAAAAAGATCATCCACCATGATCAAATTGGCTTCATTCCAGAGATACAGGGAGGTTCAATCTATGTAAGTCAATAAACGTCATAAAGACAAGAACCACATAGTCATCTCAAAAGATATAGAGAAGGCCTTTGACAATATGCAGCATGCATTTATGTATGTTCAAAGACCTAGAGGGAATTGAACTGGAGGGAATACTTCAACACAATTAATGACATGAACAACAACCCACAGCCAACATCATTCTAAATGGAGAAAAACTGGAAGCATTCCCATTAAAATCAGGACCCTGACAAGGCTGTCCACTATCTCCACTCCTTTTTAGCAGTACATGAAACTCTTGCAAGAGCAATAAGAAAAGAGAAGGAAATTAAAGACCTAATAATTGGAAATGAAGAGATCAAATTATCCCTTTTTGAAGACCATATGATACTATATCTAAGAGATGCCAAAATTTCCACCAGAAAACTTCTAGAAATTAACACATTCAGTAAAGTGGCAGGTTACAAAATTAATCTTTAAAAATTTGTAGCCTTTCTCTATACCAATAAAAAGCAATCAGAGAAACAGTACATGGAAACACTCCCTTTCACAATAGCTGCAAAAAAAAGAAAAAAAAAAAAGAAAAAAGAAAAAAAGAAAAATCTGGGCATAAACCTGCCCAAAGACATTAAAGAACTCAACAATGAAAATTTGTAATCGTTAAAAAAAAGAGATTGAGGAAGACATCAGAAGATGATAGTCTCCCATGTTCATAGATTGGAAGAATTAATATTGGAAAAATGACCATCTTACCAAAAGCCATTTATAGATTAAGTGAAATAACAGTCAAAATCCCCATGTCATTCTTCACAGAGTTAGAAAAAATCATCCTAAGATTCATATGCAAGCACAAAAGTCCTCAGATAGCCAAAGTTACACTGAGTACTAAGAAATGCTGGGGGGTTACAATACCATATTTTAAACTGTATTAGAGACCTGTAGTCATAAAAACAATGTGGTTTAGACCAGTAGATCAATGGATCAAAACTGAAGGCCAAAATATGATTACATGCAATTTCAGCCCTCTCTGTCAAAGGATCCAAGAACATTCACTGAAGGAAAGACAGCATGTTCAGCAATTGGTGCAGGCAAAACTGGATCTCCACCTGTAGAAGAATGAAAGTAAACCCCTATTTTTTCACCTTGCAGAAAAGTCAACTCCAAATGGATCAAAGAGCTCAATGTGAGCCTGAAACTTTGAAACTATTAGAAGAAAACATTGGCAATAACCTACAAGATATAGGTGTATGAAAAGATTTTCTAAATTGGATATCAATTACTCAGGAAACAAGGTCAAGAATCAACAAATGGGACCTCATTAAACTAAAAAGCTTCTGTACATCAGAAGAAGTGACCAACGAAGTGAAGAGAAAACCCACAGAATGGGAGAAAATATTCACCAGCAACACACCTGACAGAGGTTTAACATCCAGAATATATAACAAACTCAAAAAACAATGAATCAAGAAAGGAAGTAACCCAATTAAGTTATGGTCAATGGACCTGATCAGAGAAGTCTCAAAAGAAGAAATAAAGATAGCTAAAAAGCATCTTAAATGATGTTCAACATGCTTAGTAATTAGGAAAATGCAAATTAAAACCACTTTAAGATTTCGTCTTACCCCAGTCAGGCTAGATAAGATCAAGAAAACAAATGATACCAAATTTGGAGAGGAGAGGATGTGGGGAAGGGAACACTCATCCACTGCTGGTGGGATTTCAAACTTGAAATACTAAAAATGAACTTACCACTTGACCAAGTTATACCACTACTTGGCATATACCCAAAGAATTCATCCTATTGCAGAGACACTTGTACAACCGTGTTTTTTGCTACTCTTTTCACAATAGCTAAGAGATGGAAGCAACCTAAGTGTCCCTCAGTTGACAAGTGGATAATGAAAATGTGGTTCATTCATATGATGGAGTTTTACTCAGCAGTAAAGAAAGATGAAATCATGAAATTTGCAGGTGAATGTATGGAATTAGAAATTGTTATACTAAGCGAAGCAACAAAGACTCAGAAAAAAAAAAGAAAAACAAAACAACAACAACAACAAAAAAAAATGGTGTATTTTCTCCCTCATATGTGGATCCTAGCACCAAATCCTTATAAGGGAGCATGTATACAAACATAACTACAGGAACCATGATAATTAAAAGGAACCAGAGAGGTAAAGGAAGGGAAAAGAAGGAATCTGAAAGAGAAGAACAGTAGGAAACAAGCGTTAAAAAGGGAGATGTGGATAAAAATGGGGTTATTTTAAGGGGAGGGTCGAGGGAGGGTTATACAAAGAACCTTGGGGATAAAGGGAAAGAAGGGGCTCAAGAGAGGTGGGACCATAGGAGAAGGGTATTATTAAGGGAGAAATTGGAAAATGGGGGCACTTTTAATGGGGAAAGCATGGTGGAAGGGTTAAACAATGCAAGATAAATACTGCCTACCTAGTTTTACAAAAACAGAGGGATCCACATTAGTCAACAACCTACTGACAAATTATACATACAACTAGCTCAAGGAATATAATACAATTCCTGGCAAGGTTTATCTGAGAATGTTTGGTCTTTGCCCAAGCTTTATCTACATAGCATATGGTAATTAAAAGTACCAGACTGGTGGAACAAACCTTCTTGGATGTCTAACAGCCATACTTTGAGGCCTATACTAATTTGGTCAGAGGGACATAAGGATAGTTTTTGCTCCTTGCCCTCCTAGGTTGACTAAGCTCCAGAGGACTATGAGCATCTGTCAAAATGTCCTGTGCCTGTGGTATGTCACATGTCCTATTGATCAAGGAAGCCTTGGAGATCCCACCAAATGGACTTGAATCAGTGTCCAATCTTCAAAGAGGAAGGTCAACACAGAGAAATATTTCCTCCATGCTTCCAAGTGAAGCCAGCCATGATTGAGTAGGACCTTTGACTTATCTTCATATAGTATATGGAACTAGTAAAAGAAAGGAACCAGGAGATCATCCCAAGCCCATGTGATCCCTGAGGTACAGATCCTCAAACGACCTTAAGAGGAAAAATAAATTGGTTTCTCTGGGCCAATTGTAGGATATTAAACACCCAAAAGGAAAGTATAACCAAAGTATAAAGGGGTCAATATGATTTTTTAAGAGTCCGTATGTATAGCCAAAGGCTACATAACAAGAAACGATACCAGACAGGAGATATCTTCCTTTGAGTCATTGACCAGGGTGGCCCAAAAGTCTCCCATACAGAAACTCAGCGTAGAACTGGGAAAATGAACAGCAGACCCCAATCTTAAATAAAGGAATATTGGCAAATGATTGCTGCTAATGAGGTAAAGCTGATCTTCCTAAAACAGGGAACTCTAGATAGGCTGACTAGATTCAGCAGAAGTTCAAGCACTGAGAAACTGCTGGGGGTGTTGACAACACAGTGGACAGTAACAGGGATTACAGAGTATAGGGGCTCCAGTGGGGGGTGGCTATGGGAGAGTGCCATTTGGGAGGCAGGTATATAGCTGAATAAGATTGTTTGGGACGTTCTGTATGAAATAACACAAAAAAAATCAACAAAATTTAAAAACGAGTTATATTTGAGGAAGAAGCAAAAAAATTTGCTCTATGTTAATTAGTAGAGTTGAAACGCATTACCATTGAAATCTACCTGATGATTTTATATCTATGCTCAGGTGCCAAAGATCTCAGAACTTAACCACCTGTGACTAGTAATAATCAGACACGTAGAGATTAGAAACGCATGTGCAAATATCTGTTAGTAGCATTAAAATGAGTTTTTCTGTATGAAACAGTATATTTTAAAATGAAATGGAATTTTTAAAGGTTAAAACATCATTCAATTTTATGTCTTATAGGGTTTATACCAAGTTCAGTATTGTATTAATTCAACTGTGACCCTAAAAATTAAAAAAAAGTTACATAATGCTAAATACCATGTGTTTTTACCTCTGATTATGATAAAATGTAGGATAAGCAAAATAGGGAAAAACATCTCACTTTAACCCTTGCTTTAAGATTTTATTTCTATTTTTTAATTGTGTGTTTGTATGTGTATGTCTTCATATAAGTATGTTCACAAGTACAGGTGCCTCTGTAGGTGTCAGATCCTGCTAGTATTGGAGTGAAAGACAGTTGTAAGCTGAACAATATGGTTGCTGAGAGCCAAATTTGGATCTTCTTCAAGAGCAGCTCATGCTTTCAACACCTGTGTCCTCTCTCCAGTTCCATTAACCTTGATTTTAATAACTAAATATATGCTTATTACCTTGCCACCTCCAAAGAATATGTTTCTGTAAAAAAGACTAATTTAAAAACTGTTTTTACATTTTAATAAACAGTGGTCATATTCAAATCTTCCTATAGTATAACAAATATTTCCCATAGTATAACATGTTTTAAGTGTTCATACATTTGTGGTTTGAATTTAAACTTGTAAGAAGGTGAGTGGAATATATTAAGAAATTCATATATCTTAACTAGTCATTTCATGCTTCTGACTCAATATAAATTCCAAATGCACAGTCTTTAACCACATGAAATATAGATCATACATTTATTCTTTATTATATTTATTTCAGAGAGCAGCTGTGAATTGTTCCAAATGTTTAGAGTTGTCAGATGGAAATGTACTCCTTAGAAGGTTTATTTTTTAAGTTACTGTTATTTCAAGTGAGTTAAACGGAAATTTAGGAGATTTAGTATAAATATGTAGACAAATAAAATTGGTAATATTTTCACTTAATATCATTCAGGTTGGTTTTGAAGAGCAATTTTATTCTTTTGACAATAATTCCAAACAAGATTTGTCCAAAAATTATTTTCCTGTTGAAATCCAATTTCTACTTAGACAGAAAACAAAGCTGTTATGAGACATACAGTACAAAACAATTGCTTCGAATTACACCAGTTAGGTATAGGTATTTTTCTAGGAAAAAAAAATCAATGGCTATAAACAACTCATTATAACGCTTTCATTAAAAAATCACCTCTGTGGTCCTAAGTTTGGTTTTACTGGTCAAAGGAAAAGAACACTTCATTTTTGTTTGGGTAGCTTGACCAACTACTAGATTCAATTAAGTTCATAGCTGGATGCAATCATGCTGCAGAACAGAGAAGAAAAGGTGGTATTTTAAGTCCTGCTCTCAGCACTAGCTTGAATAACTGCAAATATTTGACAGTTCAGTAGTTGGCATGTTATATTCTTACATTCTGGCCTTTGTGTGGGGATTCCAATTTTGCAAACATCGTGTAAAACACTTTTGTTTACTATTTTGTTGGTTTAAATTAATAGTGATAATAAGGACATTTGTGAAAGTTTTGTTTTAAATTAATAGGAATGATCCCTGTATTTATTCCCTAATTTGAGATTCTATTTGTCTACTGATTCAATTACATATATTAGATTTGAATTTTATAGCTGGAAATAGACCATGTTAAGTTGCAAAAAAAAAATAGATAAAAGATGTGTATGGGCTCTTTTATTATAATATGTATCTGCACAAAGAGAGTAGAGAGTCAACATTAGAAATAAATACAAAATAGAAACTGAAAACAATATCATGGACAGTGAAGCTAGGCCCATAGCCATGTCATTATAGCATGTCAATATGGGTGAAAAAGGCTGGGAGGAAAGTTTTCTGAGAAAGAATGATGAGGCTCTGGTTGCTAACTTCCATATTTGTGGCACCAATGCACTAGTGGATATATCTTACCAGGCCAATTGTTGTTGTAGTTTGCAGGATTCACAGCTTTACAATGTTGATTTTGTTTTTTCTTCAGATAGAATGCAGAGCACTTTCCAACATATGAAAGTTAGCCAGTAGAGATGAAGCCTTGAAGTCAGTACTTGAGTGCTTTCACCTTGTTTGTTCTATAACTCACATATGCAGCATTTTCAGCAATAGGGTGTTACTTTTAAGGTCTGGGGGGTGTGGGGGTAACCAAGAGATGGGGCAATAGGCAATATTGTTTGAGGGTCTCGGGACTTCTGGTCAACAGCTTCTAAAGGAGTTCATGCCTGAAATTAGCTTTTTTTATTGCTAACCTCTGGTGTCTACTTTGAGCCTCTGTCACCCAAGATAGGATCATTGTGAAAAAAGAGGAAGAAAGATTGTGAGAGCCAGAGGTGGGAGATGACCACAAAGAGGAGTTTTACAAACAGCTGGGTAGTTATTCATATGCATTCACAGCATTGACTGACGACAGCATACAGAAGTCCCACTTAAGCTCAAGCAAGCAAAAGAGCAACAGAGAGGTGTCTAAGTGGCTAAGAAGTCCCAATGCTAGATAAGGAACTATTGATACCAATAGCTACTAGGAGAAGAGGAGAAAATTTTCTTACAGGGTGTGACATTGGGAGGATTGTGGATGGACCCACACAAAGGGCATTTGGGGACACAAATTTGACTCAGGACTTCTTCATATAATAGCAGAGTACATGAAAACGGGAGGCATTAATGGGAAGGCTGCAAATATGGGAGGGGTTTTGAAGATTATCAAAATATAGTGTATGAAACTTCTAAAAATTCAATAAAAATAAAAAATTAACAACTCAATGATATTTTGAACATGGAAATAACAGGAAGAAAGCTGATGAGGAAAGATCTATAAATATGTTACAAGTTAGAATGGGCTGGACCAGACTGTAGAGAAAAATGGGAATCTCATCTTGGACAATGTGACTCTGCATGGAATAATGATCAGATCTAGATCCCAGAAATCACGACTAGAGACATAAAAGTAGCTAATCCAGTCACTAGAGCAACTGATTTGTCTCTTTAAGGGATCTGGGGAAATCCCTCAAGTCAGATATCAAAAAATCTCTACTCTTGATTTGTTTTTCTTTGCTTTGTTTACTGGTTTTGAGAGAGGGATTCAGATACCCCCAGATGACTTAAAACTGGCTGTGTAGGCAAAAGAGTGGCTTAGAACTTTGTATCCTCATGCTTCTATTTCCCAAGTGCTAGAATTATAGCCATGTGTCACCATGACTATGTCTCCAAATTGTACTTTTAAATTTAAATTTGTAATCAGTTTTTCTATCATTTAGCTTAATAATTTTAAAGCCTGCCTCTGTATCTAATAAATATATTGATAACAAGTTTCCAGTTTCCTTGTTATATTACATAGCAAATGATCACATCACCTGAGTGATGTGTAAATGATATTTAATTATTTACACATCACTCAGATTATATGAGTGAATGATTATTTATAATCTTCCATTATTTTATTTTTAGAATATATTAAATTTATGTTGTTTTATTGTTTGTTTTTTTTTTTACTTTTTCTGTTAGATTTTTGAGGAAGGGTCTCTGTACTCAATTTGAGTAAGCATATGACGATGCCTAACCCTTGATCCACTCATTTCCATGTAATAAGCATGGGATTTACATGCGTGCACTACCAACTCAAGCCATTCCTACTTTTTTATGAAACCTGTTATTGTTTAATCTCACTCATCGCTAAAAGATTAGTTGATCTATTGATTAACCAAAAAAGATGAAATTTGTAAAGTAAAATAAAAATTTCAAAATAGATCAGTAACAATGTAATATGTTGACACATTGATATAAATGTTTTAATTATTTCAACATTTGTATAATTCAATTTAGTAGGTTAAGTACATATAAGTAGTCATGCAAATAAACTGTTGTACAATCACTTTAGAACATACTAAAGCAGCCAGGCATGGTGGTGCATATCTTTAATTCCAGCAATGGGAGGTAGAGGTAGGCAGATGGCTGTGAGATTGAGATCAGCCTGGTCTACATAGCGAGTTACAGGCCGGCTGTGGCTACAGTAAAACCCTGTGTCAAAAATATCAAAAAAAAAAAAGACCAGAAATGTTCTGAATAGAAGAACAGGAGCTTTGAAACACATAGTTTAAATATTAGCTACAACAGGGTGCTAAAAATATGGAGAACAATCAGGTGAGTTGACTGTGTTAAGAATGGAGGAACACAGATTGATGAGAGGAAATTCATGTCCTTATAGTGCTTAGAAAAATGTCTTTTAGAAAATAATAGGTTATGGGGCTGGAGAGATGGTTCAGTGGGGAAAGTTCTTGATGTGAACACATGAGGCCTTGAGTCCAGATGCCTAGCACCCACCTAAAAGCCAGACATGGTGGTACATTTCTGCAACTCCAGTGCAAGGGGAAGGGGCCAGAGACAGATGAGTCTGTGGTGCTTTCTGGCCAGCCAGTATAGCCAAGTCAGTGAGCTACAGGTAGAGTGAGAGACTATATCTCAAAAATGAGGTGGAGAAAACAAAAACTAGAAAAAATATCATTCTTGACCTTTGGCCTACACACATGCACACATGAGCAAGTATACCCCCACCTGCAAACACACAAACATAACATACATACACATACACGCACAACAAATTCAATTAGTAAACAAAAATATTACTCTAGGTCATAGAAGAGATATGTATAATAGGTACACAAATAAGGTATACAAATTATAGATTATTACAAAATTTTGAATATTATTAATTATTCTCATATGTGGAAGTCAATGAAAGAATTTCTTAAAATACTTTGTTCAAGTTCTTCCAGTGACTTTGTGGTAAGGTTTAGATTTATTATTTTTGTATATTCTTTCCAATATAGTGCTGTTTCAAAATTTTATTATAAAGGGTTACTATTTCCCTTCCTGTGACTAAAGTTTTAAGTTTATGCTCTAACTTTGAGTATGATTTAACTTTGCTTAGCATATTCTAGACCATGGAAATCACCACCAAATATGTTAGCCATAAGTGAATTAGTACTACACACTGAGACCATTTCTTTGTTCCTGTTTTTGAGAAAAATGGAGCTTGTTAATTTTACATTACACTGTTTAACTTATAAAAGGAATTTTATTTGGTGCATAAGTGGTATATTTTGTCAACTGAGTATAAATATAAAGTGAATACTGTAAAATGAATGCACCAGAAGGAGGACAGATGTTATCATAGGACGTGGTTCTGCATTCAGAGTCAAAAGGAAATTAACTATTTGGATAATAGTTGTCCATGATGTGTGAATAAAGACTTAATTTCTCCTTGTTTCATAATAATACTTAACTGCATAAATAAGCTGAGTTTTTTTACATATTCACTTATCAGTGAACAGAGATTGCATATAATTAGCCTATATGAAAATTGATACATTTTGATGTGGACATAATCCTTTGTTTGGAGATCTGTTGCCTCTATACCACACTTGGGGAAAAGTCATTTTTTCGTTTCAGGGTTTGATTCCTTGCGATTTGGTCTCATTTTTGGAGCAAAACCTTCAGACACTGTACTTGGGGATATTTTAAAGTGTTGAATGACACTTCAAAATGCTAGGGGCACTTATATGTTTCCAGCATATATGTACATATATACATATATTTATATATACATATACATATAATTGACTCTAGACGTTCATACAATGCATTTCAATTATATTCACAGTCCCTCCTCCTTTTACATGTACATTACTATCCCCCCATCCTGGTCTCTATTAATATTTTCCTTTATTTTAAAGGCCTACTGAATCTAATCTGTTTCACAAGGGCTCTTGTATGTACGTCTATCCCTTGTAGTCTGCTCAACCTCATATCAAAACAGTAAGAAAACTGACTCTCCTCTCTCAGCATCTCTCAATTGCCAATACGTCTTTCGCTTGGGCCTCTTGCCAACCTCCCCCATCCATGTTGGGTTCCTGTCTGGATTGGATTTGCACAGGTCTTGTACATTTTGCAATAAGTGCTTTGGATTCATAGATACAACTCTCTTGTGGTGACAACAGTTTCTTGTATTCATTTATCACTTCTGGCTCTTGTGATCACTCTGACCCTCTTCTGAAATGAGCACTGAGCCTTGGAAAGAGATGGTCTAATATAAATGACCTGTTTGGACCTAGACACTGTACACTTTTATTCTCTGCACATCAACTCTCTGTGGGTCTCTGGGTCAACTGCCATCTGCTGCAAGAATGGGACAATTCTGTGCATTGCAACCTACATCTCTTTCCCACAGACCAGGTAGCATTCTGAAGTAAACAAAGGAAAAGAAAAGGACAAAGAAAATATTATTTAAACATCGTAGTAATTTTTTTTCGTCTTTTTTAAGACAGGGTCTCCCTGTACCCCAGCTGACCTGGAACTCACTACGTAGACCAGGCTGGCCTTGAACTTACAGAGATCCACCTGCCTCTGCCTTCCGAGTGCGGGGATTAAAGGCACTCCCCACTACCCCCAGCACATTATAATAAATATTATCCAGTGTATCAGAGTTAATTTTAGCAACAAGTTATGCTTACGTAGTTTATATTTTCTTATTTTTAGAAAACATTTTAAGAGAAACATTAAGTGACTCCTGATTTCATAACTAGAAATAACCCATATTTTACACAAATCTCAACATTATTTACAATTATCAAGGAATTTCGTCAATGATAATCATTCTTACATACTTAAATAATAAGAAAAATTTATAATGTGGATTAGATAACTAGAATATTTTTCACACCAATAATCAGAATGTTTGTAAAATCTTCAAAAAAATTTTCCTGTTTTTTTGGTTTTTTGCTTGTTTTTTTAGCAGCTTTAACCGCTTTCCAGCCTGGTGTTGGGTTTCCAAGTTTGCCCTCAGAACTGCTGTTTCAAAAGGTAATTTATCTTTTAAGTCCTATGTTATTGTAGCCATGTGTCTTCAGTCTGGACATTCTACAGAATTAATGCCATTCCTGAAAGTAAAAGAGTAATATATTCCGTTCTTCAAGGTCTTAAAATCCATTTTAACAGGTCTTTGTTTGGCTTAGAAACTGTGATTGTTACCTGACTTCCTAACAAACCGAGGTACAGAGACTGATTTGAGCTTTAAAACATACATTTATTTATTTGTTGGGGAGAGGAATGTGTCACATGTGGAAGGCAGAACACAACTTCAGGGGGATTGTTTTCTCTTTCTACCGCATGAGTTCTGGGAATCATATTCAATCACCAGGCTTGTATTATAAGAGTCTCTGCCTACCGAAGTGATCTGAGAGTGATCTGGAAATTTTTTTAAAATATTTTATTATTTTTATTTTATGTGTATGAGTGTATTGCCTGCGTGTATGTGAGTGCACTCGTGTCATGCAATTCCACGGAGATCAGAAGAGGGCTTCGGACTCCCCTGGAACTAGAATTGACGGTTTGTAGCCGCCATGTGGGTGCTGGGAATTGAACCCGAGTCCTCTGCAAGAGCAGTCAGTGCTCTTAACCACTGAGCCATCTCTCCAGCCCCGTGATCTGGAAATTTTTAAGAAATCTTAAGTTGATTTGAAAGTGGTAATTTGCCATTATAAAAACAAGCCACTTTACCTCGTTTTCGTCTTTTATCTCCTTATCCAGATTTCAAGTTGTTGATGGTACACAACTTCTCCCCTGTTCTCTCTGTGTTTCATACGGAAAAACTGAGTGGTTAGTTCAGCTAGGCTCAAGACCTTGCAGAAGAATCAGAAGAATAGTGACCACATTTTTCATCAGCTCAGATAGTAAGATTTTCTCTGCTCACAGTGTTGTTTTTTTTTTTTTTCTTTTTCACTCTTTCTTTATTTTTTAGAAATGTACATTTTTGCCAACTGTAAATGGAATTCAGACCCTAGGGAGCAGAAACTCATTTCTAGATTTGGAATCTACATTACTCCAGTGTGTTTGAGATATGCAAAAATAATTTTCTCAGCAGCTCAGGGATGTCCACAAGGCTTCCAAGGCAAGCCTAAGCCAGATGACTGCCAAGAATAAAGAAGTAGCTTAAAAGTTTATTACTGTTATTCTTCCCACTCTATTAATCATGTGTGGCCTCAGAGCCTTAGGAGATTTTCAGAAACCTCAGAATATAGTTTATTTTAAATGATTTTCTTTGTAGAATCTATTTCAAAACCTAAGAGATACCCTGATAGCTTTTCATCTCAGTCTTACACATAAAAATTTCAAGAATTTGTTAGGAGTAACATTTTTCTTTTTCACCTAATATTGCTGATACCTTTACTTATATTTATTTTTAAAAATTACATGCAAATTTCTTCTATCGAGTTCACAAGCAGTTAGTTTTTAAAATAAGTATTATTAGTGTTGTCTGTAGAAATAAGGAAACAATGTCTGCAAAAATATATTCCCACATAAAAGTAGGAGTCACTGTCAAAACATGCAAAATCAGTGAATTCACAGTTCTTAAAATATTTTCCAAGTGTAATTAGTTACTTGTCTGTTGCTGTAATATAACACTATGATTAATACAACTTATGGAAGGCTTTATTTGGTTTATGGTTCCAGACAGGTAAGAGTCCATCATGTTGGAGAAGCATGGCTTGGGATGTGGCCAGAGCAGAACTAGGCTAAGAACTCTCTAAGCCCATACCAGTGCTGTAATCCCTCCAGCAAGACCACTCCTCCTAAACCTCCACAAAGAGAGTCCCCAACTGGGGCCAAATATTCAAACAATTGGAGCCTGTGGGGCACATTGCTCCTTCAAACATGAAGACTTACAGAAGATCTAAAGACCACTTATTCGAGAAAAACAATGTTCAAGCCTGGCTGAGAAGCACGAGTTCTGTGGCAGCCCTTCTTCCAGAAAACACCCAGCTTTGTGGACAGACTGTAGGCCTTGGTGAAGTTGGAATCCTGGCTACCACCTGAAGGGTATTGCGTTCTCCAAAGGCTCCATGCCCAGGCAACTGTCATTGTGTGACACAAGGGCAGTTTCCCAGAAAAACCTACTCAAAAGAATTCTCTATAATTGATTTGACTCACACTTTACTCAGAAGAAAGCAAAAGCTTTTAAGCAAGACCATTGGGGGAGATAACCAGCTGCAATTATCCAACATCACAGTGAACTAAGGTTGTGAATCACCTCTTTTCCCCTCATCCATATACTAGCTATTTTGAAAACACACATCTTGATGTTTCTTTGCAAGAGACAGGGTCTTATTCTGTAATGCAGGATGGCTTGAAACTCAGTATGTAGCCCAGACTGGCATCAAACTAATGACAGTTCTTCTCCTTCAGAATCCCAAGTGCTTGGATTATAGGTATGAGACAACCATGCCAATAGAGATGATGATTTTTTAAACTTTTGTATTCTTTTTTATTTGCTGAATATGTTTCGAGAATGCAAGAAAGGAATTTTCACCTCCCTGATATGTAATTATTCATTTTTCATAGTTTTAAATTCATATTTATATTTTAATTTTAGTTTTTCAATAATTGCTTTACTTTATTAAAATGGTTTTACCATCTGTTGCCAATCATTTCAACTATAATTTTTTATTCTTATTTTATATGGAATTTTTGCTTTGATTATTTTACTTAAAGTGTTGTTTATTGTCACATTTAGAAAAAAAGTTGTATCAGATGCTCAAATCCAATGAACATAATTTAAATAAAAATTTTATGAAAAATCAGTCTCCTACAGAAAAGGACAAAATATGTGTAACTAAGTGAAACCAAATAATTTGCTTTGCTTCGTAACATCCTTCCAAAGTAAATACTCTTCTGATATCTAAAAACAAAGATTAACTTAAAAAATATTTTATTTGTTTTTATTTATTTATTTTTTTGTCTTTTTGAGACTGGGTCTCCCTGTAGCCCCAGCTGTCCTGGAACTCACTGTGTAGACCAGGCTGGCCTTGAACTCACAGAGATCCGCCTGCTTCTGCCTCCTGAGTATATCATTCTTATTTTATGTGTATGAGTCCAATCCTGCATGTAGGTAAGTGCACCTATGTCACGAGGACAGAAGAGGCTGTTGTATTCCCTGGAACTGGAGTTACGAACAGTTGTTAGCTTCTATGTGGTGCTGGGATTCAAACCTGGGTCTTCTGCAAGAGCAACCAGTGTTCTTAACCATTGCGCCATCTCTCCAGCCCCCCAAAGCTTAGCTTTTGCCTGTGGCTAAATGTTATATAATTATCCAACACTTCACCCTTTGTGTTTGACTGATTTTATTTAAACAAGATTTTTCAGGATCATACATATGATGCTCAAAGTTACAATTTGTTCATTCCCATTACTATGTGTTTAAATAGGAAATATCTGAACTTGATTCAGAGATTTTATGTAATTCCAACTAAAATATCAAGAGGGATTTTAGTAATTAACAAGTTCATACATACTAAAATTGATGTTACAGAAATGATGAAAAGCTAGACCATGGAAACTAAAGAACACTTAATATTATTTCAGTTCTGATAAATTTACAGCATGGATGACAAGGTGATAAGACCAAGGGCACAAAATAATTACCTAATGCTAATTTCTGACTTTGTCCATAGGTGGCATTGAAGTCTGGTGAGGAGAAGTATATTTTGTAAATGGCCCTGAATGTAACAGACCAAGTAAATACCTGTGTGGCCCTGTGGAAGAATGAATTTCTCCTTGCATAGTATTCAGAAATTCACATTCTAAATGCATGTGACAATTAATAAAACTACCAATGATAATGTAAAAGAGAACAAAATTATGTGCTCCAAGCTTTGACTATGTAAATATTTCTAATCAAAGTGTATAAATTAGTGTCTCACAGCTTCGGTTTCTTAATATGTACTTTTGTTTGGTATTTTTTGGGGGGGGTGTTGGAGACAGGATCTCACTACGCAGCCCTGGCTGGCTTTGAACTCCGTAGACTATGCTAGCCTTTAATTTAAAAGATCCATCTGCTTCTGACTATTCAATGCTGGGATTAAAGGCATGTGCCACCAATCAAAGCTGAAGATTGTATTTTAATGAGCAATAGATCATTAGATCACAGTTGATTTCCTTCCATTCCGTAACTGTATTTTATGTGTTATAAAATATAAGGGACCATCTTCCTTTTTCATTGTATTATATGTTGGAAAACTTGAATGATTTTTTATGCCTGGATTGGGGGTGGGGTGCACCAGTGCATTTTCTCAAAGAATACTGATTACAACCTGTAAGTAGAATCCTCAGCTTCTTTTCCTATTGTCCTCATCCTCTCTTCAAACATATTGCTATAGCCTGATTTCTCATATGCAAGTTTTTTAAAACCTTCAATCCCTTAGAGTCATGATGGTGAAGGTTTCTTGAAAGCAAGGTGAGTTTCAAGGATGATCATGTGCACAATCTGATCTTGCATCATTTTCATACAGTAACATGTAGAACTTTATTTTTTTTTCATACAGGTATTTGATGTGATTTTTCCTATTATCATTTGTGGATATATTTTCAAAATTTGCTATTGAATGAAAATTTAATGTAAGCTGCCTGTTTTGCCTGTTTTCCTTATATTCCTGATATGCTTGAGTAAACAGACTTACCAAGGGACCATGAATGTGCATGAATTCACCATTTGCATAGAAGATAGAGCAATTAAAAGTTACCTATTTAGCAAACTGACAGCTCAAATTTTTCCCAAGAGAGAAAACGCATAAAAGGTATAGCAATAGCTTGACTAGCACAATGCCATCTACCTTTGTGCCCCTTGTCTCTGTCCTTCCTCATTTCCTCCCTCCATCCCCTTCTGCCTGCATCCTGCTTTCTCTCCCTTCTTCTGTCTACCCAAGTGCTCAGTTATCTGGTTTTCCTTATCGTAGGACAAAGGGATCATTTCCCTTCCCAGTGCTATCATTTATTATGTAAAGAAAGAACTTCAGAATATATCAACTTTACATGATAATGTAACTTTAAAGTGATAATGTAAAATTACAAATTTTCATCAAAAAAGAATAATGTTCCATTTGATTATCTGACCCAAGAACTTGAAGCTTTGCCTGTATTTTGGCCAGTGCTTTTCAATTAAATTTTAATATCTTCCTAGCCCACAATCTGTATTCATTATTCATTTTTCACAGAATTTTGAGTAGTCAAAACAGTTGTATGAAATGAAACTATTAGAAAAATTTTCATGTATTTATAGAAGTTATATAGTTTAATGCCTAGAGTAGATTGTTATGATGACTCAAACCAATTTTCACAAAACTTCAAGCTTACTTCTTCTGCAAACTCAATGGCAAGATGAAGACTTCTATCCTCCTATGATGAAGTGACATTAATAGATACATGAATTATAATCCTTTTCTCATTTATAAAATTAATTTATTGGGGTGCACCCACAGGGATCAGAGGAAAACTTGCAAGACTTTGTTCTCTTTCCTGTGGGTCTCAGGTATCACACGCAGGTCCTTCGGCTGGGCTGTAGGATCCTTAAAACACTGAGCCATCAAGCTGGATCCCACTCATCTTAAGTGATCATTCATGCTGCTGTGCAGCATCCAGAACAGCTGCATTTTCAGACCAAGTAACTGTTTCACAACAAAGCAATTAGTTCAAAACCATTTGCTCAGCTCTGTGCTTGTGTTGGGCAGCTTTAGTTGTCAACATGACACACCTGGGTAGAGGGAGCCTTGACTGTGGAATTGCCTCCATTGGCGTGCCCTGTGGCCATGTCTGTGGGGCATTTTCTTGATTTTTGAGTGATGTGGGAGGGCCCAGCCCACTGTGAGCAGTGCCATCACTGGGTAGGTGGTTCTCTGTTGTATAAGAAAGCAGGCTGAGCATGGGCCAGGGGCTAGGGGAGCAGGCCAGCAAGTAACATTCCTTCACGGCCTGTGCTTCTGCTCCTTCCTCCAGGTTCCTGCCCTGAGTATCTGTCTACCTTGGGCTCCCTGATCAACTGTGACCCAGGGGATGTAAACCAAATAAACCTATTCCTCCCCAAGATGGTATTGGTCAGAATGTTTTATCACAGCAATTGAAAGCAAACTAGAACAAAACTTGATATTGAGCGTGGAGTATTGCTGTGACAGACTTGACCCTGTAATTTTTTGGGAGGACTGTGGAAGCGTTTGGAACTTTAGACTAGAAAAGCCATTGAATGCTTAGAGTTTGTTGCTTTGGAACTGGGAACTGTTATGCCAAAAGAGTTTTAGGTGATAGAGGCCTGGTTTGTGAACCTTGAAAGCAGAGACTACCGGGGTTGTTTGTATAATAGTTTGAATTGAGACTATGTAGTTTCTGGCTGTCTGGGGCTGAAGAATCAGCTGTGATTAAGAAGGGACCAGAACCACTGAAGAGAAACTTTTGCTTTACTGGGACAGTTGATGCTGATTAGCTAGGGCTGAAAAATCAGCTATAAGTAACAAGAGATCAGCATCACTGTATCAAAATTTTCCAGGAAGAATTTTCTCAGGGTCAGCATACTGAAGTTATGGTTCAGAGGGAGCCTGAGCTTCCATCTCAAGCTGGAAGCAGAACTTGGTAATGTATAGGAGTCTCCAGTATAGTTCTGGTGTTGAAAGTATGAAGGGTTCACAGAGAGAAGCTGAGGCTTGGTCTCCTGAAAAGCCAAGAAAGGCCACAGGTGAAAGTGCATTCTCAGTCACAGTAAAGACCCTAGGATTGAAAGAAGAGAGAATCTGAGGCTTTGCACCATGAGAGGCCAGTGAAGGTGCAGCCTCAGTTTCAGTGGATACCTCAACATTTTGGAGAAGCCAGAACCGTGGGACAACCACCAAGGGCACCAGCAGGTATGGAATGAAGCCTGCCTGGACCTGAAAGATGAGCTGTTTGTGCTGTGGTTGGCAGAGTCAGAGAAATGGAGCTGCCATAACCCTTTGGAGCCCAAAAGATCGTGAGTGAATCCCAGATGTCCAATCTTGAGCTACTTTACTGCATTTAGGTTTTTCTTAGGTGTGCATAATTCTTTCCTTTTAAAATAAGACAGTACTTGTTTTGGATTTTACAGGAGTCCATTTAAGAGACTTTTAAAAGAGACTGTGAACTTTCAAGTGTTTGGATTTTCTAAGGGCTTTGGAACTTTTAAGATTGTACTGTCTTATGTTGTGATACTGTTAACATCATATCTTAGGGGCAAAAAATGGAAAGGTTATGATTTAATATTGATGAGCTTGTGTGTCAAGTTGGCAAGGGGTCAATTATGTTGGATAGCTTCAGTTGTTAACACCCCTGGGTAGAGGGCCTCAATTGGGGAATTGCTTCCATTGAACTGGCCTGTGGCCATGTCTGTGGAGTATTTTCTTTATTGTTGAGTGATGTGGGAGAGCCCAGCCCACTGTGGGTGGTGCCACCCCTGGGCAGGTTGTTCTGTATTGTATAAGAAAGCAGGCTGAGCATGGTCTAGGGGAGCAAGCCTGTAAGCAACATTCCTCCATGGCCTGTGCTCCAGCTACTGCCTACAGGTTCCTGTCCTGAGTTTCTACCTTGGGCTCCTTTATGAATTGCGACCTGGGAGTTGTAAGCCAAATAAATCCTTTACTCCCCTAGTTGATATTGGTCCGAGTGTTTTGTCACAGCAATTGAACGATAACTAAGACAGCTCTCCTCATAAACTACCTTCATAAATCTCTCAAGTACTCACAGACACAGAGAGACATAGTTACACCTGAAAATTCCCTTTGAAAAAAATGCAGCTCCTCAGATATGACTGAGAGGAAAATGGTATTTGTAATCCCAGTCCTTATCAAAAACTAAATTTAAAGAAATAAACTCCTCTTCAACCATCAAACTTTATTTCTCTCTTTCAGAAAACTGTAATTCACACGATATTGATATAATGATGCTGTATCTTTTCTTTTTTTTTTTTTTGCATTTAACTAAGTTAAAACACATGAGTTTGGCAAACCAAAGATGATGTGAGTGTAGCACATTTAGATGGAGAAGGAATGAAATCACAGAAAAATTGAGCAGCAAAAACATCCGTGTACTTGGGACCTAAAATCTGTAGACTGTATAAACTCAAAATGAGCTTTCAAACTGGCAGCCTGGATGCCTGTTACTCTCTTCTGCACCTCTTGTCCTTGCTTTCTTAAACATCTCAATAGACTTTTTTGTAAAAAAATATTTCAGTGGCCTTATTGAGATTTAATGCATATACCTTGTAATGTACCCACTTACTAAGTGTGATGCATTGACATTTAGTTGGCTCAGAGCAGGGCAAGTATCAACAGAATCAAGGTTGGAATAATGCATTACTCAGAAAAAAAACAAAACAAAACACATACACACACACACTTCAAAAGTAACTTTAGTCTTCATGCCACAACCAATCCTGCCCTTCCCTGTATGCCATGTCCTTCTATCTCTAAGCAATTATGAATCTATTGTTTGTCTGTAGCTCTGTATAATTTTGCCTATTATAGCCATTTCTTGTAAGGGCATTGACATGAAAAGAATAGTCATCTGCTTAGCTTACTTCACTTCACACAGTGTTTTCAAAGCTTATCCATAAAGTATCATGTACTAGTGTATTGGGTGACCCAAGTGTGTCTGCCTTGCTCAGAGGGGAAGCTCGCTCTGGTGAAGGGTGATGATACTGCCTAGAGACAGTGTCTTGGACCCTGGGACTTGTGTCTTTTCAACAAACATTTATTTCAAAATTCAGATGGTTTTTATACATCCCAAGGAACTGGCAGTCATGTGTGATATGGCAGTCACACACAAAGATTTAGGGCACAAAGAAACAGGACACATAGTCTGTTAGTTGGCACCAGAAGGGTGCTTAAACTTTTACTCAAGATTATCAATGACAATCGATAATTTATTGGCCACAATGTTTTCTTTCTTAGAGTTAACAACATGGTAAACTTTTAGCTTTTAGCTCAGGAGTAAACCTTTAACCTGGTCTAATCTCTTAGCCAAGGATAGCTGGGTTATTTGTTCAGGACAGGGAGATGAGCTAAGGGCTGTTGACCAAGACACTTTCTCACAGAGCAGGAAGCCTGCACTTATGACCAGACTGCTGTCTCCTGCCAGTCTCACAATGTTCCACAAGATAGGGATTATCTATCAGAGCTTCTGTTTTCAGCACCCCTCCCTTTAGTAGAGAATGCAGTCTGAACTTAAAAGTTTTAGTCTCATCTCACCCTAGGGCCTGGCATCCTGGTTTCCTACACTAGTGTTTTACTCATTTCAAGATTAATTTTTTCTTTTTATGAATATGACACATTTTTTTGAGTCATGTATGAGTTGATTGACAGATTATTTTCTTTTTACTATGCATAGTACTACTTTGAAGATTCCTTTACAAAGCTCTGTTTGGATCTATATTTTATATTCTTATAGTTTGATCACACACTTGATATTATTTGGAGTATCCATTAGTCTGTCTTCATAGCCACCATTTTATGTAACTCCAATTAACACATGAGATTCTTTTGGAAATACTTGGAAACATGGAATCCTTGAAATATGCACAGAAAAGATTAATGCAAATTCTTAAGAATTTTAAATGATTGCAAATTTAAAATATGCAAAGGAAAAAGAAAAGTGCAGCAATCAAGTAGCATGAAGAACAGTATATTCTGCAATGCCATGTTCACAGTTCTAAAATCAGACAGAAAGCCTATGGTGTTCTCTTAATAAAATGAACAGTTATAGTCATCCAGATATAAAATGAAAATTAAAAATGAAGGAAACATAAAAAAATGTGAGTGACATGAAAGATGGCAGGTTGTCACAACTGTCATGGTAGAAACACAGACACGTTGTTATTCCATAACTTCAGTGGATGGACAGGCAACTCACCACAGGCAAATGGGACAGCAATGAGGGTGTCCCTCCAGAGTGGAAAATGAATAGCCAAGAAAACTGAATTCTTCAAGAAAATCCCAATATTCCAGATGAAGCTTTTACCTACACGTAACTAAAAGAATTTTAGATCGGTTTCTGTCCACAGAGCATGTTTGGTAAATTACTCCCAAACGTACTGCTTATTTAAATAGTTCTTTTAAAGGAGTATTTTATTTATTATTTTTATTTTATGTGCATGAGTATATTGCCAGCAGAGGTCAGAATAGGGTGTCAAATTGTCCTGGAACTGTAGTTATAAAAAGTTTTTAGCTGTCATGTGGGTGCTGGGAATTGAACCCAGGTCCTCTCTCAGAGCAGCCAGTGCTCTTAACCTCTGACCCACCTCTCCAGCCCCTAAACTGTTCTTTCAATAGCTACTAAATTCACAATCTTTCTCAAAATTAAAGTGATTTTTGTTTCTTCATTGTGAACAAGACATTTTGTTGTGTTTTGAAATCATGCTGTTTTCTACCACACAGTAATCAAGAGTTTATCACCTTAAAAAAATCTTTTCCATTTTTAATTTCCCTCAACATGAAACATTATCTTTGTACACATAAATGTTACTATTTTAGGCTAAAAAAATGAACTAATCAAACCCTTCAAGTTGAGGATGAGTTTCTCTTAAGGACAGATGATGGTAAATATTTTAATTCTTGTGAGTGATAAAGTATAATGCTCATTAAATTGCTCTCAAAGTGTCTAATAGCAATATGTTAATTATTTATGGGTTTTCCATATTTTTTCTTTAATATCATACACATATGTTCTAGTTGAACTAAAAGAGAAATTGAAATTTTTAATAATTTTAGCATCATTTATGGACTATCTCCCATAAAGTCAAAACAAACAGCGTATTTAAAGAGGTTAAGCCATCCAATTGATTTACAATTTTTATTCAATGCAACATCATTTTTCATAAAATTTAACATTGGAATAAATTTTATATTCCTGAAATATTGTAGTTACTAGACTGCTCAATGGCTAGATTTACTTTTGAATAACATTTCTCCTTAGCATGATGTTTTACTCAGTAGCATGAAAAATTTTTTGAAAGATCATTATCAAGCTGAACCAGGAACTCTCCAGTCTCCCAATGTTGCCCAGAGACATAGAACCACCTGTGAATCATGTCATCCTTCAATAGACTTATGATGATTGGTAGTGAGAATTTGATAACATAGAATGTTTGCTTTTAAGTTCAGAAGTTGGTATATCTCCAACTACGGGAGGAAGACATTTGACACTGCACTTGCTCATCAACATAGAGTTGCCAAAAGAGTGAACACTAAACACCATTCAGCTGGTCCACATCCTGACACACTGAAGTAAGCACAAATATTCAAAAACTTGCTCAAAAAAAGTGAGACTTGATATCATTACCACCAAGGACCGAACTCCCAATGCCCATGCCCAATCACATAATCATAAACAATATGAATATCCAAGACAATACATTCTCCTTGTTGGGGACCCCTGTTGTGTAAAGTAGCAGTCTCTCCATGTCTGGATAGCCCATGGGCTCGGCCTCATATGCAGAGATTCCTTTTTCAGCAGGGTGCCTTCCAGGCATCTTCCTGACTCATCTTTTGAAGTAGCCATCACCTCTGGCTCTGGAACTGCCAGCTTTTCCTGTGTGATTTTCAGGCAGTCTGACAGCCTGGCAGGAGCCCACTCCCATATGTAAATAGGGCATCCCACAAAGTACCTATCAGCTAAGGCTTTTACCACTACCCCCACAGTATAAAGTATCCTGGTTTTCCCTCGATAATCGGAGCTGGATCACTAAGGCTTGGAGCCGAGCTAAGTCACTGAATAAAGGGGCTGTACCACTGACTGAGCTGAGCCCTGTGTCTTACTGAGTCCTGTGTCTTACTGCCTATGGTCCAGTCTCCCCAGGGGGCGCTATCCTTCCATCATCGACTCACGGAAATCCAGCTTTCGCCATCCTCACACATCCACATGTGATCCAGCGGCCGGTGGATTTCGTATCTCGAGGGAGTGCACGGGTGAAATTGGGACGGTACCCAACTGGGCCAGCCTCAGTAGCAGAGACCCACAGTGATGCGGTACGGGACCCACTGCACCCCAGGTGCTTGCAGGAGACTGGTGCCATGCTAGCAGCTGGTACCCCGAGATCCCTGCGCCCCCATATCTGGAGCCCAACGTGAGAGCCTCTGAACCTCGCGCCAGCTAGCAGCTGGCGCCCACTGAAATGCAGGATTCGTGAGTACCTCTCCAACCAGGAGAGAAGCAAAAATCTTTTCTTTCCTTCATCTCCCATCAGGAGACTAAAAAAGGCGGCTGTGCCACAAAGCCTCCCGACTCGTGGGTCTTGGCTTTCTCTTTTCTCTTTTCTCTTTTCTCCTTCTAAAGTAAACTTCTCTGGTCAGTTTTGTCATCCTGCCCCTGGGCATTCAAACCACAGCTAAAACCAGTTGAGTGAGAATTTAAATTAACTAGCCCTGAGGAGCACTTGAAAATTCAAGGTGGCTCGCAGCCAGAACAAAAGATTTAAAACCGTCACTTTTTTTTCTGCAGTCTAGAGGCTTTTAACTTCTCAGGGCGCTCCAACCCCTTAGTGTCAGACTGCTGCAAAACGCTTCCTTTTATAATGGGAAATTCCACATCACGCCAGAAAAAACTCCAAATTCGTTCCCTTAAAACCCTGCTTGAATCTAGAGGACTTAAGATTTCCAAAAAAAAAGC
>NW_008353490.1:1822460-1851430 GCF_000622305.1 Nannospalax galili
CGGGTGGCTCCATTATTTGTCCAGCATATCAGGTCCCACCCCTCTCTCCCAGGACCTCTTACTGAAAGAAGTGCCATAACAGATAAAGTAGCCACCGCTGGAACTTTCTCTGCCAGTGTAACAGATGCCCAAAACCTCCACCATGCCACCCATCACACTGGCACCCCGTACAACACACAGGGGCAAGCCATTGTAAAAAGGTCACATAAAACCTTAAAAGACCAATTAAAAAGACAGGCTCAAACAATATATTCTCCCAATATTCAATTAACATTAGCCTTGTTTACCCTTAATGTACTTAATGTATATCAAGGGACTGATGCTCCCCCATCACCCGACACTGGACCCAGACACACCCAGTACCACCCATCATGGTTAGATGGAGGGGTCCCTTTGATGGACTCTGGAAAAGACTAGATCCATTGCAAACCACAGGGAGAAGATTTGCTTGTGTTTTCCCACAGGATCAACCAAAGGAAAAACAAAGAGGCAGAGACGACACCCCAAAGCCCCCCCAGAGCTTCCTTCTCTGTCATCCTCATGGCTGTTTTTACCATGCTTAACAGCAACACTTCAGCCAGCCCCCACTCTCCCTAATACCATGTTCTAGAGATTTTATGTCAGAGAAACATTTCAAGGAAAAAATCAGATCCATATTTTCTAGGTACCCTACAGCTAACTTTCATGTCTCTCAACAGCTTACATCTGCAGCCAGGTCTGTGCTAATTTACCATGTCATTTTACAGGAAAGACAGAGGACCAAATAAGATCGACTATGTCCTGGAACAAGTCTAACTTTCTTCCCTTCACCACCTACCCCAATGTCTAATTGCCTTCTTTTGTGCATCCAGCAATAGATTTCTACTGACAGCAGTACCAGTTACCACCCTTCTCTACCCAGGAACAGAAAAAGATTTCACTGACTCTCATCTAAGTGGATTCAAACAACTGGCTAACTATTCAGTTGCATTTTCAGCTGCAAGCCTTCCCAGTACAGCATGCATCGCTCCTCTTTTCCTATAGAGCAAGGAAAAGCCCAAAACTGTGTTGATCTCTTTGTCCACCTTCTGTGCACCAGTCCCAGGTGCAAGAAGCCCTTTTCTCTTACACAGCTGCCAGCAGAGAAAGATTTTCTTCCCCCTGCTGGTAGAGATTGAACTTACACTGGATGCTGGAGGCGTTGCTATGGCGACAGCAGCTACAAGCCCAGCGCCTTGCGAGAAATCTCCAAGACAAGCTAGACCAAGCAATGGCACTCATGACTGAAGCCTAGAATCTCTCCAACAGCAAATGAACTCTCTCGCCAGGGCTGTGCTTCATAACAGAAGAACATTGGACTTGATAAACATGGGGAGGATATATGATATTGAGAAAAGATGCTGTTTCTTTGTGAATGAATCAAATGTTGTTGAAACTGATGTTAACACTCTCAAAAATTTTTGTAACCCATTTTCAAGATTTCAACCCACCAAACAATTAGGTTCGCATAGCAATCCCTTGTTTTGCATGGCTCCTATCCCTTGTTACCCCCTGGTAATGCTGTGTATTATTGCTTGCTCATTGTTTTTAAGATTTCTTTGCTGACAGTTACTGCCATTTGATAAAATCACTACAAAACAGGCCATGGTCAATTATCAGACTTTGGATTCTCCCAAGATGAGATGAGTTAGCCCTTAGGGCTGGTGATGGCACTTCTCCATATTTAAATCAAAGAGGAGGAGATGTTAGGGACTCCTGCTGTGTAAAGTAGCAGTTTCTCCATGTCCGGAAAGCCCACAGGCTCAGATTCAAATGCAGAGACTCCTTTTATCAGCAGGGTGCCTTCCTAGCATCTTCCTGACTCATCTGTGAAGTGACCGCCACAGATGCCCTACCATAAACATGGCCTCTGGCTCTGAAACTGTCAGGCTTTCCTGTGTGATTTTCAGGCAGTCTGGCAGCCTGGCAGGAGCCCACCTCCACATGTAAATGGAGCATCCCACAAAGTACCTATCAGCTAAGGCTTTTAGCACTACCCCCACAGTATAAAGTATCCTGGTTTTCCCTCAATAATCGGAGCTGCTGGATCACTAAGACTTGGAGCCAAGCTGAGTCACTGAATAAAAGGGTTGTACCACTGACTGAGCTGAGTCCTGTGTCTTACTGCCTATGGTCCAGTCTCCCTGGAGGCGCTATCCTTCCGTCATCGACTCATGGAAATCCAGCTTTCACCATCCTCACACATCTCCACGTGATCCAGCGGCCGGTGGATTTCGTATCTCGAGGGAGTGCACAGGTGAAATTGGGATGGTACCCAACTGTGCCAGCCCCGGTAGCAGAGACCCACAGCGACGCGGTGCGGGACCCACTGCACCCCAGGTGCACACAGGAGACTGGTGCCACCCTAGCAGCTGGCGCCCCAAGATCCCTGTGCCCCCATACTCCTGAATTCAGTACTCACACAAAGCAGTACACTTATGCACAAGACAATGATATCAAAATAATTATTGTAAATGTGTTCAAAAGGGTTAAAGAGAATATGCATAAAATCTGGAGTCACAACAGTAAAATGAAATAAAGAAAACCATTCAATGTATGAAAAGACAATTTAATAAAGAAAGAGAACTTCAAAAGGAAGACAAACTGAAATAAAACTTGAAATGAGAAACTAAATCAGTCAAATATAAGACTCACTGAAAACCTTCACCAATAGAATGAATTTTATGGAAGAAATAATATCAGTCCTTTAAGATAAGGCATGAATTGACTCATTCAGTCAAAGATAATGTTAAATCTAATAAATAAACAAGCAAAAAAGTACAAATGTGCAATAAAACCATATCTATCAACCACACATATAGAAAAAGAAGAAACCCAGGACAAAAGCACAGAAAATATTTTAAACAAAATCATAGAAGGAAACTTCCCAAATCTAAGAGATGCCTACAAAGGTCTAAAAGGCATATAGAACAACAAATCAGCCAGAAAAGAAATTCCCCATATATATAACAATTGAACCACTAAATGTACAGAACAAAGAAAGGATACTGAAATCTTCAAGAGAGAAAGAACACATAACATATAAAGGTAGGGATTTCAGATTAACACCTACTTTTCAATATACTCTCTGAAATCCAGGAAGTCATGGACCGGTATAGTAATCCAGGTTACTACACTCAAAAAATGTAACAGTCATAATAGAAGGAGAAAGGAAAATATTTGATGAAGAAAGAAAGATTTAGAGGAATTTATGTCCACTAAACCAGCATTACAGAGGATGCTAGAGGGACTTCACTCTGAAAAGAATATTAAATCCACCAAAAGAGAACCAGGAATAAATAAACAGTTCTAGAACTAAAAAAGCCAAAGGACATAACGTCACTTAAACAAACTAAAAAGCATTGGTCAAAAATAACTCTCAATATTAACAGATTTAATTCCTCAATACAAAGATATAGACTAAGTGATTGGATTAGAAAATAGGACCTATCTTTTTGCTAACTCCAAGAAACACACCTTACCATTAACAATCAACATCCTTTAGGGTAAATGGATGAAAAAAGGTACGTCAGCAAATGGAACTAACAAACAGGCAGTTGTATCTATCCTAATATATGAGAAAATAGACTTAAAACTGAAACTCGTCAAAAGAGATAGGGAAGGACATTGCATACTCATTAAAGGAAAAATCCACCAAGAATTATAAACCTAAACATATATGTACAAAACACAGGGGCACACACTTTTATAACAGAAAAAATATTGTTATAAAATGACAGGTTTCCTCCAACACGGTGATAGTGGATGAATTCAGTACAAAACTCTCACCAATAGAGAGGTCATACAGACAAAATTTAAACAGAGAAAATCTAGAGATAAATGACATCATTAGTCAAATGAATATAATGGACAGTTACCAAACATTCAACACAAAATCCGAAGAATACACTTTCTTCTTAGCAGTCCGTGGAACTGTCTCCAAAATTGAACATATCTTAGGTCACAAAGAAAGTTTCAACAAATCTAAGAAAATGGAAATAAAATTCTGTATTGTATCTGATCACAAAAAAAAAAAGCTGGACATCAACAACAGTAGAACTTGGAAAAAAAATACACAAACTCACAGAAACTAAACAATGCATTATGGTATGAAAATTGGATTGGGGGAGAAATCAGGAAAGAAATTAAAATTTTTCTAGATGTGAATGAAAATGAAAACACCATATTCAAATCTGTGGAACACAATGAAAATAGCCCCAAGGAGAAAGTTATAGCACTAAGTGTCTGCCTCAGAAAATTAGAGAAGTCTCATATTAATAACTTAGTAATGCTCCTGAAGACCTTAGTAAAACAAACAAACAAAAAACCCAGTATGCAAAAAGGGTAGTCAAGAATAGATCATCAAAATCAGTGCCAAAACCAATGAAATAGAAAGAAAAAAAATTACAAAGAATCAATGAAATGAAGTGTTGGTGATTTGAAAAGAAAACAGAATTGATAAACCTGTAGCCAAACCACTCTAAAGAAAGGTTGAAAGACCCAAATTACTAAAATCAGAAATGAAAAGAGAAAGGTGTTGAGAAAATTAAGAGAATCACAAGTAGACACTCAGAAACCTATTTTTCACTGAACTGGAAAACTTAAATAAAAATGGACAAATATATATATATATATATATATCATATCTTATAAGTTAAATTAAAATTAAAAAACCTAACTTAAACAGACCAATAGCAACCAAGAAATAAAATAAAAATTAAGAACCTCCTAACTAAGAAAAAGATCCCAAGACCAGATGAATTTAGTGCAGAATTCTACCAGAATTTCAAAGAAGAGCTAACACTCCTAAAATTATTCCTTCAAATAGAAAAGAAAGGAACACTTCCAAACTCTTTTTATGAAGTCAGTATTACTCTGATATCAAAACCAGAAAACTGAAAAAAAAAGAGAAAGTATAGATCAATGTCACTGATGAGCATAGATGGAAAAATTCTCAACATAATACCTATTAACCAAATTTAAGTACAGATTTTAAAGAATCATTCACTTTGGGCCTGGAGAGGTGGCTCAGCAGTTAAGAGCACACGCAGCTCTTTCAGATTACATAGGTTCAGGTCCCAGCACCCACAAAGCAGCTAACAACCATCTGTAAGTACTCTTCTGATCTCCATGGACATTGAACAACATGAGTGCACTTACATACATGCTGGCTTTACACTCATACACATAAAATAAAAATAATGTGAAAAATATTTTAAAAGATTATTCACTGTGATCAAGTTGTCCTCATCACAAAGATTCAAAGATGGTTCATCATACACCAACACATAAATGCAATCCCTGAATTGAACAAACCCATTAAAAGAAACCCCATGATCGTCACATTACATGCAGAAAAGGTCTTTGACAAAATCCAATATCCCTTGATGATAAAAGTAATTGAGAATCCGGGGATACAAAGGACATTTATCTTAATAATTAAGGCAATACACAGCAAGGCTTCAGCCATTGTTCTACTAAAAAGGGAAAAATGAAAAGCATTTCCACTAAAATGAAGAATGAGAAAAGGATGTCCACTCTATCCATTTCTATTCAATGTGTGTAAAGTTTTAGTTAGAGCAATACATGTGAAGTAGATAAAATAGATACAACTTGGAAAAAAGAAATTAAATTATTCTTATTTGTAGATAATATGACCTAGGTGTCCTATTTCTGGATAAGCACTCTGCAGCCTTTTGTTCTCTGGACAATGACCAGCTGTGGGTTTCTGTGTTACTCATCATCTGCTGCACAAGTAAATTTCTCTGGTGAGATGTGAGATGCAGTAATCTATATGTATAACAATAAATATTTAGGAGTCAGTTTAATATGATAGCTATTTAGTATAACACTGGTTTTAAGATCTCCCTATATCCTGTGACTTGTTTAGCCTCAGGTTCCTAGGCCTGATATCAGTGTCAGGCATGGACTCCATCCTATGTAGTGGACTTTAAATCTAACTAAAGAATGGTTGGTTACTCCCATAATATTGGTGGCACTATTGTACCGGTGGGCATATCTTGCCAGGCCAGGTATTATTTTAGCTCACAGGATTCACAGCTGGGTAATTTGATAATTATTATTTTTTCTTCCAGTATCTTGGATGGCACCTTCAGGAACTACAGACATCTTGGAATACAAAGAAGTGAAAGAACTGATTAATAAAAATTTAAGATGCTAAAGAGAGAAAATGAAGAAAATTGTAGAAGATGCTCATGAATTGGTAAGATCAATACTTTGGAAAGTGGCCATCCTACAAAAAGCAGTCTACAGATTCAACCCAATTCCTACTAAGATTTCTTCACTCTTCTTCAAGAAACTGAAAAGAGAATAACCTCAAATTTCATATGAAAATGCACACAAAAACAGGATAACCAAAAGAATCCTTAACCAAAAAAACTGCTGGAGACATTACCATCCCTGATCTAAAGTATGCTACAGAACTATAGTAATAAAACACAGTCACCTGAGTTTTTACTAAGGTGCCAAAAGTATACATTAGAGGGAGGAAAGACATGGTCAACAAATGCTTCTGGTTAAATTGGACAGCTACATGTAGAAGAGCGGAATTTGGTCTGAATCTCTCACCAGCACAAAACTCAACACAAAATAGATTAAAGTCATCAACATAGACCCTGAAATCCCAAATCGGATCAAGGAGAAGGTAGAAAACTCATTGGCACTTACAGCCACAGGAAAGGTCTTTCTGAACAGGATTCTAATTCTAATACTGTAGGTATTAAGTCCAATGACTGACAAATGGAGTTTTATCAAACTAAACAACTTCTACACAGAAATGAAACTATAACTCAGATAATGTGGCAACAAATCATTATCAGCTACAGCCCTGGCAGAGGGTTAGTATCTTAGTGTCTATACTATATGAAGAACAACAACAACAAAAAACCTAAATATAAAAAAACAGTTAAAATCGAAGCAAGAAACTAAACAGAGAGTTCTCAAAAGATTAAATGCAAATGGCTGAGATTTTTTAAATGTTCAAAGCCTTTAGTCATGAGGGATTTGCAAATTAAAACTGCACTAAGATTTCATCTTACCTGAGTCAAATGGCAAAGATCCAGAAAACAAACAAGTACAAATGCTGGAGAAGGTGTGGGGAAAGGGGAACTCTCAATCATTCTTCATGGAAGTGCAAACATTCATCTAACCACTATGAAAGTAAATGCAGAAATTCCTCAAAAAGCTACAGATAGATCTACCACATGATCCAGTCGTAGTGCTCTTGGGCATATGCTCAAAGGACTCTATATCCTATAGAATAGCTATACATCCACATTCATTGCTGCTCTATTTACAATATTTAGGAAATGGAAAACAAAACAAAACTAGATTTATACTACCTGATATGTGCATAATGAAAATATGGAAGTCACACAATGAAATATTATTCAACTATTAAGAAAAACGAAAATATAATTGGCCGCTAAATGAATAGAACTGGAAACAGTAATCTGAAGCAGGTAACCCAGACTCCATACAAACAAATGTCACATGTTCTGTCTCATAATTGGGTGCTAAGGTTGAATCTTTAAATACACAAGTTTCAATTGGAAGATCCCTAGAGGTCAGGAAATTAGTGAGGGGCCATGAGAGGAAGGCTTTATTTGAGAGAAGATGGAATGCAGTGATATAAGACGGAAAGGGGAGACATGGATAAGAAAGGGCTAAATGATGTTAGAAATTAGAGAGCAGGGTAGAGGAGGAAGCATGGGGAGAGATAACCAATCTTAAAAGCCTTTAGAAAAAGTCATATGGAAGCCTACCACTATAGAAGCTTCAAAAGTATATACATATTCAGTAAACAGTGATATTAAATGGAAAGACCCTATAACAGGGGGACATTAGCCCTACCAGACACCATAGGCTAACGGATCTAAAGCTCAATACAGGCTGCAGTGGTTGGACCCATGTTGAAGGGCATGAGCAGACTCAAATAAAACTGAATGAAATCAGAGGATGAGTAGTAAAGGGGGGTGCAACTAGGTGAGTGGTTTTTAATGTAATCATAAATATATGAAATTCTCAAAAATATAATAAAATGTTTAAATTGGTATTGAATACAATATCAACTAAAACCCTTGGTTTTCTTTAATATTTTCTTCATTCTCACTACTAAGATCTTTCTCACTATCACATATTATTTAGTTTTTATTTCTGAATCCACATGACTATGACTAAAATTTTCCTTGTTTTTGATAATCATTATTGCTAAATATAATTTTAAGTTGACAGTTAAAATTATTTACAATTATTCTTTATACTACCATATTTTGAAGCATGTATCTATGGAGAGTGTCTAAATTTGTCATTTGCATACATATTCCCTTACATCTTGATTTTATTTTGTTTTGAGATGTTAGTTTTTTAACTTGTGACAATTTTTAAAATTGCTATTTAGCTATTTTGTGGGATGTCCCCCGACATTCTGATGTATCTGATGTTTTCATATATGTCATTGGGGGTAGAAGGGAAAAGAAGGGACTGAAGAGATGGTTCAGTGGTTAAGAGCACTGACTGATTTGCAGAGGACTTGGGTTCTATTCCCAGCACCTGCATGACAACTAACAATGGTCTTTAACTCCAGTTTCAGGGGATCCAATGCCCTCTTCTGACCTCTGTGGCATTGTATAACACAGGTGCACTTACAAACATGCAGGCAGCATACATGGAAAATAAAAATATTGAATTAAATATTTTTCAACGGAAGAAAAAGAGCATCCTTCTCAGTATGCCAAATCCAAAATTACCCACCCACAGGCTATTGTGTTTAAGCACCTGTGCTCCAACTAATGCCACTACTTGATCAGGTTGTGAAATCTTTAGGTGGTGGAGCCTTGCTGGTGTAAATGGGTCACTGGAGTCAGGCCTTGAAGGTTTATAGCAATTTGTTGACCTCCTCAGCAATGTACTGGCTTCTCTAGATCATCTGCCTTTGGACATACATTTAAGAACCTCTTTGGGAATATCTACAAAGTTTTACTAGAATTTTTACAAGGATGTTTCACACAATCCCTTTTTTATAAAAGACGTATGATAAATCATTTCTGGGAATCTTTGTCAAAATAAAAATTTTGTTCTCAAAAAGTAGCACGTCTCTCAAATAAAAGTGACATAGGCTAAGTCCATTACTTTTTAAAATATTGGTTCCAAGAAAGTCAAGAAATAATTCACATGTGAAATCTCTCCAGTTATTTAATTTGCCTTTTGCAATGCAGCTATCAGCTCTGTACATTAACATTCATGCTGATATCTATGTTTTTCTTTATTCATCCATTATATAGCTCTATTTGTAAAACAATGTTAATTATAAATAGAGTTATAAATTGAAAAATCATAAATGTAGAAAAAGAATGCAAATGGAAATTGAATAAAATTTTAAATTAAAATGTCACTAACCTTAATTGCAGTAAAAGTTTACACATTGTATCGATTTGTTCTGAGAGTTAAGAAGAGACGTTATTTTCCATGTTTTATGCTTCACTTTTCTTTCAAATGATTAGCTAATAGAATTAGAGGGTATTTCATATGTAAATCCAAAACCTCCATGTCCTTTCACACGAAGGAACTATGAACCATAACCATGCAATTTGCAGTAGTTTTTAGACATTAGTGGAGATTCAAAATTTCTATTGTTACTAGAATTCAAATTTATCACGCTATCACAGCATCGTTGGAACCGCACCGAGTGATAATCAGAAAAATACAAAGTGGGATATAGTTTTACATGGGTTATTTTCCTCGTCAAGCAGTTCCAGGATATTTCAAGACAGTGTTCAATAATATAATTTCTTTCTAGTCTATATAAAATCTTCTCAGTAATATTTCCTATAATACAATGACAGAAAGAAATGGTTAACCTGCTTTCTCTTGCCTCCCTTTTGTAGTTCATGAAAAATATATTTCACATGATTCCAGCTCTTTCTTTTGTACTTAAATAGCACTTTTCATCAATACCCTTGAGCAAGAACAAACAGACCTTTGCAAAAGGCATATGCTTACGAGTTATGCACATAAAAGAGTTGGAGAACAGGAATCGGACCCAAATATCACCTAAAATGTTTTGAATTATAAATTATACTATATTTTCCTAATTCAAAATGTGTCTTTACCCTATTGCAAAACTAAAATTTGTCCCAAAGTGGATTGCTTTTAGCAGACATTTCTAAATTCAAAGTGTCAATTATATATTTCAGTTAGAAAGCCTTTCTGCCCTCATGGTTAGGAAGTGAACCCATTACTTTTCTTTGGTATCCAAAATAAAGATAAACACTTTGTTTCACACCTAATACTAAGCTCATTTAGAATTATAGAATGTTATAATTGGGGGCTGGAGAGATGGGTCAGCGGTTAAGAACATTGGTTGTTCTTGCAGAAGACCCGGGTTTGAATCCCAGCACCCACATGGCAGCTAACAACTGTTCAACTGTTTGTAACTCCAGTTCCAGGGGATTTGACAGCGTCTTTTGTCCTCCGCCGGCATTGTATGACACAGGTGCCCTTACCTTCATGCAGGCAATACACGCATACATTTAAAATAAAAGTAATAAATAAAATATTAAAAAATATATAAAACAGAATGTTATACTTTATAATTGTATGCTTCTACTTTGTACAATCAGACTGTATCCAGTTTGAAATTAAACACACATTTTTCTCATCAGAAGTAATACTACTACTTAACACCACTAAATACTAATTTTGTTAATTCACTGATGTTGTTCCTGACACATTAAAAAATTATTTCACATACTTATTTATACCCTTGAATACAAGGAATTATTTGCCTACTTCAATTACTTATATTTTCTTTCCAAGGACTTTGAAAAATTCTTTGTTTATGTTTAATTCAGGAATACTGAAAAGTAATATAAAACAATAATTTATAAGAAAATGCTAACAAAAGGAAAATGTCATTTTTTTCTTTGTAAAAACAATATTTATACTTTCTTCTGATATGTGACAATTGTTGCATCTGAAATACTACCTGACAGTTCAAAAGTATAGAATAGAACAGTGTAATTTTAGTAACTACAGCTAAATATAGACTGTTTAACTATATGTTCAATAGACTTGAATGGAATGTTAGGACATAAACTAAGGCAGAGAAGACAACGACAGAATGTTAACATTCTTTTGTGTGAACTGTCAAAAACATTTCTATTATTAACAAATAAAAGATTGTTAACCTAGCTACAAACATCGTGCAGTGCTGGCAAATTAACTAAAATTTTAAAATGTTCTTATTTGTAGATATCAAATTCTCCTCTTAGTAACTCAAATGTTTGTGTGCATGTATGTATTTGTGCATGTGCATGCATATATGTGTTCCTTTCTTGGTTGAATTTCTTAGATTAGCATTCAGAAACAAAAATAAATAAGGCTAGAGTGTCAAATGAACTCACATTGAGAGACCCAAGTATTCTCAAGCAACAAAAAATGAAGACAAAGAATTGTGAAAAAAATACATTCTCAGTCCGTCAGCTCTACTTTTCTAACTTTTTTTATTTTTTATTTATTTTTTCCTGAATGTGACAATAAACTGCATAAAATAGAGTTTGGTATAAGGAAGCCTCTTAGTTTTTTTGAAGTCTTCCCATTTCTACAACTTAACAGCTATATAGCTATAAATCCTACCTGCAATATGATTCCTCCTGACAGTTGTATGCTATAAATCCACACATTCACTTATTCTCAATAACTAATTTAAACTAAATGTGAATGTCTCTCAGAAAGCATTTTAAAAGGAGAAGTATGCTTGGAGCAACACAGGAGTGCCTCACAATGATATTTTAGACAGTGAATCCTAGCAATATGTTTACAGGATACCTCCTTGGAGTCAAAACACACTCCAGGTATGCATGAGGAGTAAGGCCATGCTACAGATCCAGCACTAACCTTTCTTTTCTCTATTCTAAGGCAAAAAAAGCTAAAAAGCACTGAGACTATATCAGAGATTACATACACAATTAGTCTGGGACAGAAGACTGTATAAAACTGTTCCTAGAATTTCATTGAGATAGTTCATTAAAGCTTAAATCCTTGAGTTCTAACTTTATTCTGTTGTGAAAAACACTACGAGAAAAGCAACCTATACAAGGATAGGATTTATTTAGGTTCCATTAACAGGGAAGAGTTCCTCACTGAGGGAAAGTCAGGGCAGGAATTCAGGCAGGAAGCTGAAGCAAAGAGTATGGAGGAATGTGCTTGCTGGCTTGCCAGCAGTCAGGCTCACGCTTAGTTAGCTTTCTTATTCAGCACTGGACCACCTTCCTAGGCAAGGTGACATCCATGCTGGGCTGGGACTTCTACACCAATTAACAAGACAGTACCCCACAGATATGCAGACAGACAAATCTCATTTGGCAACCCCCAAACCAGGACTCACTTTGCAGGTGCAACTCTAAGCTGTTATCTAGTTGACAATTAAACTATCTACTACACTATGTAAATTTTAATATGTTTAGTGAAGGAATATTACAGAAGTCTTATTTCAGAGACATTCTAGTTAATGGAAATATACAAGGAAAATTGTGATATAAAAACATACAACAATAAAGTTTCATATTAAATATGAAACAAATGCTTAACTTCCTCTGCTAGTTATTTCAAGTCGGGAGATTAGACTAATAACCACAGTAACCATCGAAATACAAAGGTGGATATATTCAATTGTTTTCTGCTTTTTTTCTTCTATTTTGGTTTTCTAACATACCTATTTTTAAATGGAAAAATTGTGGACATATTCTGCAAATAGTTGTATTTAGTGTGTAATAAAAACATAGATACATAAATTTGCTATCTGAAACACTGACTAAATTATTCCTATTAAATATAGTAAAGACAGAAACATCCAAAAGTTTACTTTTCTCCTCAAGTGAACATATATCCCAGTAAAATACACCTATGACATAACATCTAGAGCTACAAAACAGAGCCAGGTTTCACTTCGTATTTGTCAAGGAACTAGTTTTTCTCTTCTTAACTCAAATCTGGACATTTATCAACTTTTATACATACAACTATTATATAATTTATTAAATTTAGTGTCATATACTTTTGAATAACTTAAGAATATAACTAGTTATAATTATTTAGTAGTCTCAATAATTATCCATACCAAAGCAAACACACACATGCATATATGTATATAAGGACATATATACCATATTTATTTCTGTGCCTCAACTATAACCAACATATTCAACAGTTTTGTGAGTGTATACTTACATCTAGTGAAGTGTTTTTTAAAAAAAAATTGTTACATTTTACATTTCAAGGTTTTAAATATAGATTTGAAAATATGACTCTATGTGCACAAAGACATATGTCTTTATGATTAAGCAAATCTTTTTAAAATTTTTTATTATATTCATTTTATATGTATGCATGTATTGCCTGTATGTAAGTAAGTGTACCCACATTGTACAGTGCCTGCTGTCAGACCCCCTGGGATTGGAGTTATGCTCAGTTGTTAGCGGCCATGTGGGTGCTGGGATTCAAACCCTGGTTTTCTGCAAGAACAACCAGTGTTTTTAACTGATGAGCTATATCTCCAGCCTCTAAAGTAAGTTTTCTGACAAGATCATTTTCAAGTTTGGATAAACATTTCAATGCCAAGATTTTTCCATACTTCAATCTGATTGCCAAATCTTTTGTTTCAATGTAATTAATAATGTGATAAGATTTTTTTTTTTTCAATTCCAGAATCTCTCATTTACTTTCATGGTGTGTGTTTTGCAACAGTTTTAGTCAATCTTCTAATTTAATGTTTGGAAAGGAACTATTTCCAGTGTTTACTAAGAAAGAAAACCTGTTTCATCTTCACCTAAGAGTTGTTGTGCTTAATATAGCATGGAAAATAATGCAATGAAGAACATATTATACTTTTACAAAACTCACCAGCACAGAGCCTGACAAATACACATATAAGTCTGATGGTTCTTACTTTAATAAAAAAATATTCAACTGTTCTTAACACCTCATCAGTGTTAGAACCACAGCAAAGGTGCTGAGAGGCTCCAGACTCTGTCCATGAAACTCCAGAGACATTTGCAACAGTGTCTGGAGAGCTTGACTGCCACACTGGGGATTGGAGGTGGGGGTACTACTGACATCTAGTGGACAGAGATCAGTGATGCTGTTAAACAATCTACACTATAGAAAATACCACAGCACCCGGACTCCAACATAATTACCCAGCTCAGCTGTCAGTACTGCTGAGCTTAAGGAACACTAACTCAAATACAGGAATCACCACCACTATATACAAAATAGTAGAATATTTCTGTGAGAAACTTCTACTTCAGAGAAAATGCAAAATTTAGCACCAATAGAAATAGTATAGGAGGGAATAAATTTAGGTATCTAAGATAAACCATTCAAGGCTTTGACTAAGCTGAAAATTCTAATTTAAGAGGAATTATAACTCCATTGACAATTCTTCAAAAGGAAAGAAATGCTATTAAACATTTGTTTTAAAGGAATCATCATACATAGTGTGCTTTTAATGCAACAAGAAATAAAATGAAGGCATAGTTTAGCATAATGAACTATGTGTCAGATGTAGTAACCTGAGCATTCAGCAGTGTAATAGAGATAAAGCAAAGTGATGAATTTTATAAATATCTGTGAGGAAAACATCAAGATTTAGCAACTGAATTAGATGCAGTATTTAGAAAGATACACCCAGGCATAACCCTCAAATTATTAAAACATAAATTTAGGGAGAAGTGATGCTTTTTACTGAGATAAGTCTCAGTGTTGAAATAGAGGAATATGTTGGGACATGATGTATTTGTAATCCTTAACTGATATACAGGTAAATATTGAGGATGCAAAAGAAAATGTTGGACTAAAATTCTGAGCTTTTTCTAGAGAATCTTCTAGAACATAAAAATCATATTGTAATTGCTAAAGTAAATGTTATCACATAGGACAGGGTGAGTAGAAAAAGCAGAGATATACACAATGGAGGCCTTAAGATTTTTAATATTTGTGGTCCTTAAGAGAAGACAAAATGTGAAACAAATTTGGAGAAAAGGAAATATATGTAGATTGTGGTTTACAAACACACACACACACACACACACACACACACACACACACACAAAAGTCAGGAAAGAGTGAAGTGCAATCTTCCTGAAACCAAGACCTACCCTGAGGGCCTTAATAAACATGACAGCCTTAGAAAATTTGTATGTGGACTGGGAATGCAGCTCAGTAGTAGATTTATTCCCTAGAAAATATATTTATTTATAACTTTGACATGTGACACTTTGGTCAGCAAGAAAAGATGTAAGATACAAATGAAGCAATTTGGAGGCCATCTAAAGTTAATGTTGAGACTGTTTTATAATAAAGGAGACTACAGAACAATACTGAGTTGATTGATTATGGCACATAGAAAAGACTTAAAATTTTGGTTATTACAGCACAAAAGTAGAATTCCAACGCTAAGGTCCAACTCCATGAAACCCAGTTCTGTCAGGATGAACATGTGTTTGAAGGATGATTTTTTGCAATAAATGGAGGACTCCAGTCATCATGATGCCTGTACCTGATCTAGACCCTTCCAACGACTTGTTAGAATGAAGCATCATGTATATTTAACTCTAGGATCTCTACAAATAGAGAGAAAAAAAATCTATATTAATTCCTAGTATTTTGTCATGAAATATTTAAGAAACAAATTTGTAGTATGTGAACTTCAGTAGAAAAAAATTTCCTAGTCTTTAACTATTAAGAGATGAAAATTATGTTTATTAAACATATAATAAATATGTGTTCTATATTTGAAATTAAGATAATTTAGAAAATAGACTTTCAAAGTACTTATTTTATTTGAAAATATAAAAAAAAACTAGTAAAAACATGATGATAATGATGTCAACAGTAAAAAAATTGAAAGATGACACAAAAATGTTTATAGAATATATTTGATTAGTGTGTTTGATGACTTAGGAACAACATACACACAAAGGAAATAAAGCCATGTACAGGAACATTGTGATGAAGTCATAGAATGCTGACAATACAAAGAAATGTTTAAAAGAAACCAAAGAAAAATGTCCTATAAACCACGGCCTACTTCTTAGCAGCAACAGTTCAAGCCAAAAGGCAAAGCAATAATATCACCAGAGTTGGGAGTATAAACAACTGTTGACCTAGAATTGCTCAGCCAGAGAAATTATCTTTATAAAGTTCAGATGAAATAAAGACATTTCAGAGGAAGAAAAACCAAGAGGATTTAATACGATTCTATTTTCATTGAAGGAACTCATAAAAGTTTGCTTTGACACAAAGGACTCTATATCCAGTAAATGTCGCGGTGGAAGCAAAATGGCAAAGACACATTACAATCTTACAGTAAACACAAATTAACAGTTTGGAATTATACAAAAAATAATACCCATCTAATTTTATCACCATTTAAGAAGGTAAACATGTATAATATCCAGGAAAATGAGCATACATCCTGGCAGAGTGTGGCAAGCACGAATGCTGCGGTGCTTTACATTGATTTGATAAACAAATGCATTCCTCATGAGGAGAAGTAAATGAAGAATAGATGGAAGTCATACTCCATGAAATATGGACGATAATATATGTAGGTACAAAAAGAAAAATATCTACATTTTCACAAATCAAAAATTATAAATTAAAAGTTATTAAGAAACAGTGCAAATGATAATTTGTAAAATGCAAAGAAGGTAAAGCAATAACTAGGAATAATGTTCCTTTAGGAAAATATTAAAGTTTCAGCAATCATGGTTTCCACTCAATGTACTACCTAGATCCCCTTTAAAGAACCTTCTGTCCAGTTATGAGGCGGGTGGTGGCACAAGGTCACTCTCCATTTTCGTGTCATTTCTGACTAGCTGAAGACAACTGTGTGTCCAAGGCCACAATGTTTTCCCAACAGCCACAACTGGTGTCAGGGAGTATGTTGGAGAAGCTCTGAATTTTTCATAAGTTCTTTCTATAACGTCCACCACTTGGGGAAGTTGATGTGGCTTGTGTAACAGTCTGACTTCCTGTTAAGGAGTCAGAATCCTACTCCCACATAACTTCCCTCCTCCTAAGTATTTTTTCCTAATAAACATTGTATACTTCAAATTGAAATCTGGAAATCTTAGATTTCAATATATGGTAATTGGTATGAACTGAGAAAAATGGAAATTAGTAACAAAAGTTACTGTCAGTGGAGATAGTCAGCATTCAAGTTGAGCTGGTCCAAACTGGAAACACTGGTTTTCAAGCCTGAATATTAGAATTTTTAAGAGGACAATTACTTTATGAATGACAATCAACAAGAGTGTCAGCTCAGGATTTTAAAGAATTTTAGAAGGAAATAGATTTACTAAGATAACAAAACATTACTGATGTTTGTCATTTTTTTTTTTTTTTTAAAAGTAAGATCAAGATCAACAAGCAACAGTGAAAGCTAGAGGAACGTACAGTGCTCACATCTTTTGAAAGGCTGTGAGATTCCCCTTGAGCACACCCCTGTCCTACTATCCCCCTTGCTAGAGCCCCCCCCCTCACCCCATACAGTCATTTTTCCTTTCCTGGCTTCTGCAGTTTTTTCAGGTTATATACTCACATCTAAAGATAAGCAGGTACATGGAGCTGGAGAGAGGGCTCAGTGGTTAAGAGCACTGTCTGCTCTTGCAGAGGACCCAGGTTCCTTTCCCAGCACCCACACCTCAGCCAACAACCATACATAACTCCTTCCAAGGTAATTAAACACCATCTTCTGACCTCCCTCTGCATTGCACAACAGGAGTACACTTACATACATGCAGGCAAAACACTCATATACATTAAATAAAAATAATAAATAAAATATCCAAAAAAGAAAAATAAGAGAATAAAGATAAAGAGATAGGAGCCATAGAAGAGAGGCAACACCTCATGTTTTCTTTTCTGCATCTGGGTTACTTCACTCAGTATAATATTTTCCAGTTTGATCAATTACTTGCAAATTTCATGATTTTATTTTTTGTTTACAACTGAATAGAACTCCATTGTGTATATGTACCACATTTCCAGTATTCATTCATTGACTGAGGGACTGAAGCCTTATTACTGAAGACACTATAAAACTGAGATTTAGGACTTGGAGAAACTGAGCTGGAAATCACGTGAAGTCTACTCCTTGAAGACTGGCTCTTATTGTATTCGAAAGTGCTATGCATGCTGCCAAGGGAGAAAACCAATCAATAGTCCTATCCATCTGCAATTCTACAAACCACAGCAATGCCTAGCCCAGCAAAATATCTGTAATGGTGCAATAATGACACTTTCATGTTGAGGGTAACCAGCAGCTCTCTAATTGGACTTAAATTCTGCTCCATAGAAGGGAATTCATTCCTCGCTATTTCCATGGCTAGAGAGGTCATAGAACCTATGGGAGAACCTACTACTAGACTTCCCTAAACTGATAAAATTTCTTACTATATTCCAAATACATCTTCTTATATGCACAGATAAGTGTAACTGTTATTCCAAAGAAGTGTCCTTTTCCAACAGATGTACACTATTAGAAATTTTCTCAACTAATAAAAATAGAAAGAACTGGTGACTGTGCCATATCTACCCTCAACTGATGCACCTACAATGCACTCCCTACACCTAATGCTAAGTAAACATTACAGAAAATGTGGTGGAAGGATTTTGAAACCATGGGGATACTGGGGAGCCTGTCACGAGACAGTGTCTTGTAGACATTCATGGAATGGAAGCTGTAACATTCAATCTCAAAAATATGGTTGCTTAAATAAGGCAAGCATAATGACAACACTAGTTGATATGTCGATGGAAAAACTTAACAAGGTACCACCACTGGATAAAATGCTACAGACAATCAATGCTGAGGGAAGGAAAATCAGTTTTCTTTAGGGATGAGTTACTGGATTAGTTTTCCAGTCCCAAGTGGTCACCCTTATTTACATGTGTACACAAGCACCACTAAATGGACTCAGTAGATTACAAATATGTAGCAATTATAAATCAAAGAAGACTTGAAACTGAAATTGAGTGGTGGGGAATGTGGGAAGACATTTAGAGGAATGGTGGGGTAAAAATTATGTAAATAAAGTATTCGTGTATGGAATTCTCAAAATAATTTAAATAAATAAATAAATAAATAAATAAATAAATAAATAAATAAATAAATAAAATGAAGGGTAAAGTCCAGTTGTTAGTCCTAACAACTGAATCAAAAATTGTCTATACATTCTGCCAAACAAACTGGTCATGATAAATGCAGGGTTCTGATCAGAAAATAGCTGAGGCGATGCCATTAGAAATGGATGTGTCTTTAAAGACACCCTTAAAATTTAATTATTTACAATCTCCTCAACCTTTTAAAATGGTGAAATGGTCTATAATTATTTTTAAGAGACTTCATATGTTTCCAGAATAGATGAGAAACTCTCTGTGATTATTATAAACTGAACCATCCTCCAACCCAAGCAAACTTTGACTCCAGTAATAAATACTATTAGATCTGAGATCACTGATGAAGCAGAATAGTATGATTCATATATAGACTGATTTGTTGAGTTGTTAGTGTATTCCATTTACTCCAGCCTGCGCAAAGGATCAGACAATTTGCAAAGACATAGAGAGGATAATAATACTCTATTGTTGTCTTTGCAACAATTCTCATCAGTAGAGCCAAGAAGCAAATATATATTTGCCATCTATGCCTTATTGCTAAAACCTGTTTCTTATCTATTATTCTGATTAGGGAAGGAAAATAAATATTGAATTAGTACACCCTTGATGGAATGTAGATTGAATTAGAAACAAAAGAGAAAATTAGCATGCTAGAGACCTTGCTAAGATCCCTGCAGAGGATGTAGGAATTAAGGTCTACAAGATTCAAAGCCCCTAATTTTGTTCCTTCTAGTGATCAGGCACAGGCTGAATAAAGTACAAAGCACTTTCTCTTCTCCCTCCACAATAAGAGGAATTACTTCATTGTGATTTGGGGGCATCGCATACATCTAGGAATATTTTTTTAGTCCAATACCAACTTCTGTTAAAAGTCAGGTTTGAGCAACAGTAAATGATGAAGGAAATAAGGCTGGAATCTGAACACTGAAAAAACAAGAACAAACAAGAATTTTTTTTGCACAAGCAAGACATATCTAAACAATACACGGGTCAAAGAAAAAATCACAATTGCGATTATATGACATTTCAATGAAAGTGAGCTGTAAACACAGTACATATAAGCTTTGATGTGCTGGTTTGAGCATGTCATTCAGTGGTAGAAAACTTGCATAGCAAATGAGAAGCCTTATACCTGATCCCCAGCACCACTAAATAAATAAATAAATAAATAAATAATAGACACAGTTAAACACACAGGAAATGCATTTAAAACAAAATGTCTGTGTAAGACAGAAAAATTTTAAGTCAATATTGTATGTTTTTATCTAAAGAAAGTGGAAACTGAAAGGCTTAAAGATGCAGTTTATTGGGACAGTACTTATTTGCTGTGTATGCAGCAAGCCCTGGGTTCAGTACCTCAAACTGCATGAAACTGAATCAGGTAACACACACCTGTAATTCTAGCACTCATAAAGGGGATGCAAAATGATAAGGAGTTCAAAGCTATCCTTGGCTACATAGTGAGTGTAAGGGCTGAATCAAGGTATGTAAGATGCTATCTCAAAAAGTAAAAAATTAAAATAAATATAAATTGGAATAAAAATATTTAAAAATTGAGTATATTGTATGTAGTCATTAATATGGAAGTGGAACTAAAAACAACTGAAAGAAAAATTAATAAATAACAAAAAATTAATTAATGATGCAATTAATCAAATAAAAATTCTAATAAGATCTTTTTCAGAGAAAGCTTGACATCACTTAAGGCATAAATATTATGAATGAGACTGGATGTCATAATAGTCATAATCAATATTCAAAGATGAAAGAAGTTAATAATAACTTCAGACATCAAAATTTGAACATTTACTTGGATTTAAAATGGCTCAGTACCTAAAAGTTTACAAACCTCCCAAACAGCCCAGTGTAAAACTTGAATAGTTTTATTACTTTTAATTGGACAGAATTTATTGTTTTCATTTTTCTAAAACCTGTATCTCCAGATCTACATGATATCACCAGAGAATTCTAATGAGCATTTAAAGAATATGTCCAACTCTAAGCAATCTCTTTCCAGGGCTCAGAACTTATAATATTCCCCAATTGCATTGTGAGGTGAAATAGGAGGTCACCATTATTCTAAGTCAATATTTTTAAAAATAAAATCAATAGGTTAAACTGAAAGAAAGTGACTTATGGTAGAAATTGACTCATGTGGTTTAGAGGCTCTGATGTCCCATCATTTGCCCTTGATAGATAGACTGGTGAACTGAGAAGGCCAAGCATATGATTTAGTTCTAGTGCAAAAGCTGGAGATGCTCTAATGTCTGAGAACCAAAGACAGGTCCCTAGGACACAGAGGTTTCCTTCATTTTATTCAGGTTTTCAGTGATTGGGTGATACCCATGGTGGTGAGGGCTAATCTCTCCTATTGGACCATTCCTATGTTAATAATGTCCAGAAATACCTTTGAATATACCCAAACATGATATCTTATCAGTTAGTTTTTTTTTTTAACTTTTTAAGGGTGACACATAAAATTAAACACAATAAATCAATTGTAAGTCCATGATAAAATGAAGAAAATCAGACTAATATGCTTCTTGTACATGGAAAAATCACAATAAAGTGATAGCTAAAATTTATGAAAATTTAATAAAACAATACACCACTATCAGTTTACCACAAAATTACAGGTTTGATATTTAAGTTAATCAGTTCAATCCCTTTTATTAGTAGTAAAATCCTCATGATATTACTAATCAATCTCAAAGAATGAGAATCATATTTGAGAATATTCAACACTCACTGATGATAAAAAAACCCTCAGCAGACAGTGATAAAGGATAAAGTTCTCTAACATAAAGCATCAATCAAAATTCAAGTAATCTGGTACTTAATGGAGAATGATGAACTGACTTCATGAATATGATGCTAAGTCAAAGTTATTTCTTGTACTCTATTGAACAGAGATGGACGGTCACACCAATGAAGGCCTGAAAAACCCATGGAAGGGATACTAATTACAAATGAAGGACTAACATTGTCCCTGTTGATAGCAGGCACAATTCCTTATGTAAAACACCCAAAAAATCTATAAAAATACCATAAAATTGGTAAGTGAGCTTGGCAAGGGTTTGGGATGCAAGGTCAGCACACAGAAATCAATTGTATATCTATCTACATATTAGAAGTTATTAATATTTAATTTCTAGAAGCAATACCATTTATAAACATTTCAAAGAAATTGGAATAATTGAGTATATTTCCAACAGAAACCATACAGTGTCTATGATCTGGAAAATGGATAAATGATAAAATAAAACTAAGAAGGCTTATGTAATTAGATACCACTTTATGATTCATGTGTTATACGAGTCAGCATAGAAACTAAACCTCACTTGAGGCAATATATTTAATTATAAACAAGATCCCAGCAACAAAATTTTGAAATCTATCGGCACTTTGTAAATTTTATATGGGAAGGAAAGGTAGTCAGATTGGCCAGGACAATTTTCAAAAGGAGAAGTAACGAAGGCTCTCATTGCCCAGAGTGTTCAGGTTTCCTCTGAAGCTACTGTAATCCACCCAGTGTGAAGGTGAAGGATAGACAGGTAGATCAATAGAACAAAAGAGAGTCCCAAACAGACCCACAGATATGCCTGAGAACTCAATGGCAAACCAAAAAGGCATTTCAATGGAGAATAGATGAACATTTCAACATACATTTTAGAAAAAAAATAGGCATACTTCTACTAAAACACGGCAACCACGAATTAAATTCGCCACTTAGGAAAAAAATTTCAAAATGGATTATTAAAATAAGAGCAAAACTATTTAACTTTTAGAATAAAGTAATAGGGGAAAATCCTCTAGTCTTGATTAAGGTAAAACATTTTTAGATTTAAAATGAAATGTGGAACCCAAAAGTGAAAAAAAATGCAAGTGATTTATATATATATATATTTTTTTGGGGGGTCTTTTTGAGACAGGGTCTCCCTGTAGCCCCTGGAACTCACTATGTAGACCAGACTGGCCTTGAACTCACAGAGATCCACCTAACTCTGCCTCCCCAGTGCTGTGATTAAAGGCGTGGGCCACCGCGCCTGGCTGCAAGTGATATTTTATTAAAATTAAAAATATTTGTTGGATAAAATGAACGATTAGTATGAAGAGAATGAAAACTCTAGTTATTTCCTATGAAATATTTGTAAAACAACATAGTAGAAATATTCATAGAAATATGTAAACTAAATATACATTGTAAGGAAGGGGTAATATTAAAATAGTGACAAAATTTTAGAGATTGAGATTGGTAGAGAGATGGTTCAGCGATTAAGAGCACTGGCTGTTCTTGCAGGGGAGGTTCCAGCTCTGAGCTCCCACATGGTGGATAACAAATGTCTATAACTCCAGATCCAGAAGACCTGATGCCCTCTTTGACCTCTGTGAGCATTTGTATGACATGGGTGCAATTATATACATGCAGGCAATACACTCAATACACATAAGAAATAAAAATAATAAATAAAATATTTAGAATGATTGCAAGATATATAATCAGATATTGCAATAAGAACATGCAGAGTGTGACTGGAGAGATGGCTTAACCATTAAGAGCACATCCTGCTCTTGCAGAGTACCAGAATTTGCTTCCTAGAACCCATGTTGGGTGGCTCACAACAGCCTGTAACTGTACTCCAGAGAATCTGATGATCTCTCCGGTTCTCTACAGTCACCCCCACACACATGGAATCTGCACACACACACACACACACACACACACACACACACACACGCATGTACAAATAAAATTTTTTAAAAATAAGAGCATACAGATTTAAATCTTGCTAACATTCCTTTGCAAGTCTATTAAAGTGGCAAAAAAATGTCAGACAAATCCCAAGAGCAGCAATGTGACAGTAAAGAAACATTCAGAGAACTGGTCTGCAATCTGCAGGTTCAATTCACCCAGAACATGACTTAGCAAACTGTAATTTTTGTTTACAGTAAGCACAAACTATCATGTAAGACAATAATTGCTCTGATAGAGCATATTTTCACATGCATCAAAAACTGCCCATGAAAACACACACAGCACTGCTTACTGTAGCTTTATTCTTAGCCAGTGATTCTGAACACAACATGATCCATGTGGGATGTTTGAGATCTGCCTAATCCCACTGTCTTCACACTCTCTACACTGTGGCCCATTCAGATCCTTTTCTGAGCTACTGCCCTCTTCCAATCTATATAATTTCTCCTCTTACTTTAGCCCCTGTAGAAAATCATGTCTATGACTTTCCCCCACCCTTTCCCCACTTGCATATTCTTACATTATACAGAATCATAAATCAGCTTTTGTGCAGGTAATTATTTGATGAACTAAGTGTCACCTCAGTAATGTAAACACCTTGAAAGCTGGGGTCCTTTCAGTCCCTAAGGCCTTACATGTGCTGTTTCTTAAACAAGGGACTATAAAAAAAAATGCTTCCAATGAAGTTGAACTCCATTAACAAAGACAAAATGTTTTCTATAACAGAACACATTATCACATTATTATTCTACTAATTCAAGATATTACTAGCATGTCTGGTAACTAATATCTGTTTCACTGAAAATTTTGCACAAATGCTTAACTTTCCAGTATATACAGAGGTTCACAAGAGAAATTTAGCTTAAAATCCAGTTTGAAATAAAATGATTAAAATTTGAAAACTAACACTTGGTTGTGATATTATGGTAGCTCACACATGTAATCCTAGCACTTAGAAGGATGAGGTAGAAAGATAACAGAGTCAGAGGGTGGCAGCATAGTGAGATTCAGGACACAGTGTAAGACTGTCAGATCCTGTCTCAAAACCATCAACAACCAGAAAGAAAACCAGCACTCAAATTATCTCCATGATGTCTGTATAAGTTATCTCATTGCAAATATGCATTATTTTCTTTCACAATGTATTTTTCAGTAATTGATAAGTTCCTCTTTAGCAAATAGAATGGAAAAATTAATTATGTAGAAGTACCAAGTCTTTAGAACCAGGTAGAAATGAAATATTCTGCTTTCATAATAGTAAATATATAATGCTAAATGGAAATCTGTAACCCATTTTGTTTTTCTTTAATTAAATATTTTGCTTAGGTAAAATATTATATATGAATTCCTATTAAAATTGCTAAGAATTTTAATTTTAACATGTTGATTTATAGCACCAAAAGGCCAACCAGGAAAATTACATTCATTTATATGCCTAGCCTATGTATTTCTGAAGTGTATTAATTCAATAAACAAAAAAAATAGCATGTCTTTTAGTTCAAGTTTCTGAGGATATTGGTAAATTCTGATTTCTATGAGGAAAACATCTACTCCCAAACATTATTCCTGGCCCCATTTTTCTAAACATACCCTAAAGCCATGTGTATAATGTATTAGTCAAGGATTCCTGGACATACAAAGCAAATCATCTGTGTATACAAAGACAGAAAAGGCTATTTTATGGAATTAAATCACACAATTTTAGAAACTGTCAAGTCTAACTATTACTTCAGTTCAAAGAGCACCATCCATGGGACCAGAAATGAGCTGATTCAGCACACAAAACCATAGGCTTATACTGCAGAACTCTGTTTGCTCAGGGGAGATCAGATTTTGTTAGAGTCTTTCTTCTGATTAAATAAGACCCACCCAGGTATGGAGGATAATTTGATTTACTCTGAAGTCAGCAATGTAAACACTGATCTCAACGAACCATTCCAAGAAACAATGAGGATATTACTTTTCTTCATATCTGGATACTGCTGCCCAGCCAAGTTGACCCATAAAATTTCCAACATAGAAATACTTTTAGAGGGGACTGGAAAGATGGCTCAGTGGTTAAGAGCACTTATTGTTCTTGCAGAGGATCCAGATTCAGTTTCCAGCACTCATATCATGTAGCTAACAATTGCCTGTAACTCCAGATCCAGGGGATCTGATCCCTATCTTCTGGCCTGTGTAGGCACCTTCACCAAGTGGTGAATGTAAATTCACGCAGGCAAAGACATACACATAATTAAAATATAGGCCTTTTCGGGGCTGGAGAGATGGCTCAGCAGTTACGAACACTAACTGTTCTTGCAGAAGACCCGGGTTTGAATCTCAGCACCCACATGGTAACTAACAACTGTCAGTAACTCTAGTTCCAGGGGATCTGATGTCCTCTTCTGTCCTCCGCGGGCATTGCACAACATGTGTGTACTAACCTACAGGCAGGCAATACACTCATACACATAAAATAAAAATGATAAATAAAATATTTTAAAAGTAGGCCTTTTCAATATTTTATATAATCTTTTGTTTTTTGAGAATATCATACAGAATATTGTATTTTTATCATTTCTACCTCTTCCAATCCCCCATCCAATTCCTCCCATGTCTCTCCAATACTCCCTCTTAATTTCTTGTCTTTTTTATTATTATTTTACATATGTATATACATACATTTAAACACATACACACATATAGAGATAGATAGAAAATAGATGCTATATAATTTGATGAAAGACGTTAGATGACAGATGATAGATGATAGATTAGATAGATAGAATATAGATAGATGATAGATGATAGATAGATGATAGATAGATAGATAGATGATAGATGATAGATAGATGATAGATAATGAATGCACTGGGTCCTTTTAGTGGTGCTCATGTGTACATATTTTTAGGGATGACTGCTTGAGATTAGATAACCTCTCAGGCAGCTCAGTCCTAGAGAAAACTGACTTTCCTTCCCTCAACATCCATTGATTACCTGCAGCTCTTCATCTAGAGGCGGGACCGTGTAAAATTTCTGCCATTCACCATGCTAACTTGTTTTGTTATTATGCAGATCTTGTTACGCTATGGAACTGTTGAGATTTCATGGTTGCAGCTTCCTTATCTAGAATATATTATTTAGCAGCAAGTGTCTTTCATTCTGACTCTTACAATCTTTCTGCCCCCTTTTCTATGTTGCTTCCTGAGCCTGAGGTGCAACGTTTGCATTACAGATGTATCACTTATGACTGGGAAACTCACAATCACTTATTCTCTGCATTTTGACCAGTTGTAAAACTTTGTAATAGTTTCCAACCATCGTAAAATGAAGCTTCTTTAATGTATGGTGAGAGGTGCCTTTGTCTGTGACCATAATGATACATGTAATATCCATATAGAAAGATATTATATTGGTCTAGGAAAGTGGGAACAATCAACAAATAGCTAATTGGATTTGAGGCCTAGTCTATTGCAGGGAATCCATACAAATATTTTTTTTAAACAGAACAATTGAACACTTTGTTTCATTCTGTTCTTTGAATATTAATCATTTGGGCTTTCAAAGTTGCTAGAAACAATCCAATGTTTTTTAATTCTCAGTCACTAATGAATACACTAATGAATAAAATGCATTTTGAAATAAATGAATAATGACAAAATCATCAAAATTATCAATAAAAAGAAAAAAAAGGGTAGATGTAAGAGTTCATGGTTGTTACACTAGAACTTGAGAGGTTAGGGCAGGAGGACTACAGTGAGATCAAGGAAAACACAGGCTACACAGTAGGTTCCAGGGTAGCCTGCACTACAGTGTGATCTTCACAAAACAAACCAACAAAAATATTTGGAAAAGTATAATACTTTGAGTGTTTCTTCTTTATCATTTGTTTTGCTGAGACCTTCAGGAAGCCCTATAATGATTCTATCACCTTTTACTGACCGTTGGAGCCTAAAACTAACTTGGGAAAAGTAGTTTCAGGAAGGCTGTTTCTTTGGAAAAATTTGAACATGAAATGCATTTGATCTGCACAAGTTTTTATTTTTTTCCCCTCGTTTTCCATTTCAAAAGTTTCAGATGTCTTTTCATGTTCTGTCTCTGTAGCGGGCAGCTTCAGATGTGTTCCATTTTAGAATCCTAAGGATCTTTGAATCCCATTATTCAAAGTAAAATGGAATGAATTGGAGAGTTATCAACCAACATGAAGTGAAAAAAGTATTTCAGAGGAAAACTGGTGCTGACTTTTATTTTTCAAATTTTATTCAAGGAAGACCCAAGTGACTTGATCCCCCTATTCACAGGAGCCAGTCACATGCACCTGAACCTGTGGCTCTCTAGAGCTCTCCAGCTGCACAGAGTGCATTCTGTGAGGGGTAAAACTGCATCAGGCTCACTTCTGCCAACATAACACAATTTTCTGACATGCAGCCTGGGATGAGCATAGGCACTAGAAACTAGCCTTCACTGAGGTTTTCAGTCACAGCAGTGCAAATATGTCTACGTTAATTTTTTAACACTTAAAGCACCTAATATAATCACTGGAGACATGGTTCAGTGGTTAAGAACACTGGTTGCTCTTTCAGAGGACCTGGGTTTGATTCCTAGCACACACAGGGTGGATTAATAACTATCTGAAACTTCAGGGGATCTGACACCTTTTCTTACTTCCAGGGGCATTAACAACATGGGTGCACTTACCTACATAGAAATAATACACTCATACACAGCAAATAAAAACAATAAAGTAGATTTTTAAAGTACCTTTATATAAAACATGGCAAATCAAATAGTGCACAAATCTCAATAGCATACATGAGACTATAGGGGAAGGCATGTCCCCTTGGTTATTATTCAAGTGAAAATATGGTCTTTTTTATGTGCAAGCACCCTGAAACTAAACTGACAGCCAGATCATATAAAGACATGCAGAAAGTAGGCATAGACACAAGAAAATTTGCATGGAGTGACTGTGGATGGGAATCTTATTGTATGGCTTGGGTCAAGTGAGTTT
>NW_008353490.1:1851463-1858758 GCF_000622305.1 Nannospalax galili
GGGGGGGGGGGAGGGGGAAGTTTGATATTTATTAGGCCTGGATTGGGAACAGCTGTAAAAGTGAAAAAGCTGCCGAAAGAAGAAAATACACTCGCTCAATATCCAGGTGAAAGGGGTGATAGTTGGAGATAATTCTGGAGATCCAAAACTATGAGGAATTAATCAGTTGATCAAAATAAATGATGATCATCATTATATGTATATATATATATATGTTGATAAAGACTAACGTAATGAGTATTATGCTAAGTATTTTGTGTGAACTAAAACATGTATTATATGGAAAGTAGACATTCTTTCTTAGGAGGAAATCTGCTCTCCAATGCTTTTTTACCACATTAGAAAATCCCACTCTGTGTCAGCTGTAATAGAGGGTCATCTGCTTCCATAATAATCAAGGTTCAATTTCTCTAGGGAGTGAAAGAAAAACTTTGGATCCAGGAAGTGTCATTATCCCAGGATAACTAGGTCACTATTCCATGATACCTTATTCTATAGATTGTGCTGAAGAATAAACTGGGAGCAAAATTAGTTAAAAGAGGCATGCAGGGAATATTGCTTTGAATTGTTTGTCTTCATCAGTGAAAAACTAAACTTAGATAATGCTGACTTCCTTTTTTCTGTCATGAACATGGGCACAGATTCTGGAATGTAAATGGTTGTAATTTTTGTACCCAGAGGCAGTAACTCCAAGTCTGTTGTAAGTTCTTAGAGATAGTCTGTGAACCAGATGACATTGTTGAATGCAGCATTAAACTGACTCTTTTTTAAAATTTTATTTTATTCAGTATTTTTATTTTATGTATATGTACTGCCAGCATGTATGTGAGTGCACCCATGTTGTGCAATGCCATAGAGGTCAGAAGAGGTTGTTGGATCCCCTGGAACTGAAGTTAACAACGGTTCATAACTGCCATGTGGGTGCTGGGAATCAAACCCAGGTACAGTCAGGGCTCTTAACTGCTGAGCCATCACTCCAGCCCCTAAATGGATTCTTTTATAATTTCTTTTTATAAATGTGAGTAGATAAATGCTTCAGAATTCTTGTCAGATTTTTACTTACAGGTAAAATCATACTTATTCTGTATTTGTAATTGGTTAATTAGTGTTTAATTAACTCAATAAGTAGTGGATTCAGGTATGGCATCTATGCATGTGTGTCACAACTGATAGAAACACTATGAGAATTTTTAAAAGATTTTTTTAATTTAATGACCTAACTACTAGAAGAAGAATTTCATTACAGCATTAACATATTCAATAAAAATTTCCAGAGCAAAGATGCATCTCTTTCAATCTTGTTTGTAAATTTTTAGGTTCACAGTTGAATTAATACAGTTATACAACATTGAACTCAATATTAACCCCATAAGACACAAAATTGAATGAGGATTTAACCTTTAAAACAGATCTCCATTTCATTTAAAAATATACTGTTTCATACAGAAAAACTCATTTTTAATGCTACTAACACTTAGATGTTTGCACATGCGTCTACAATCTCCACGCATTTGACCATTACCAGTCATATTCAGTTACTTTCTGACATCCACATGAGCATGGATATAAAATCATCGGGTAGATTTCAATGGTAATGTGTTTCACCTCTACTTATTAACATGGAGTAAAATTTTCTGCTTCTTCCTCAAATATAACTCATTTTTTTATTTGTTGATTTTTTGTGTGTATTTCATACAGAACATCCCAAACAATCCCATTCATCCATATACCTACATCCCAAATGGCACACTCCCTTAGTTCCCCCCAACCCCACACTGTAATCTGGCCACTATCCACAGTGTTGTTGGCACTCCCAGCCATATTTCAGTGCCTGTCCATCTGCTGAATCCAGTCAGCCTATCTAGAATTCCTTATTTTAGGAAGATCAGCTCTTCCTCATCTAGCAGCAATCAGCTACCAATATTCCTCTAGATAAGTTTGGGGTCTGCTGTTCATTTTCCCAGTTCCATGCTAAGTTATTGTCTGGGACTCTCTTGGGCCCCCTGGCCAACAACTTAAAGAAAGGTATTTCCTGTCTGGCATTGTTTCTTTTTATGTAGCTTTTAGCTACACACATGAACCCTTAAAGAATCATATTGACCCCTTTAATCTTTGGTTATACTTTCCTTTCGTGTATGTAAGACCATATGGTTGGCCCAGATAAGCCAATTTATTTTCACTCCTAAGGTCATTTGAGGGTCTGTACCTCAGAGGTCACAAGGGCTTGGGAGAAGCCCCCAGCACCTTTCTTTTACCAGTTCCATCTAAGTGAAGATAAGTCAAAAGTCCTGCTCAATTGTGGCTGGCTTCAGTTGGAAGCAAGGAGGAAATGGTTCCTCTGTGTTGATCCTTATCTTTGTAGACTGGATACTGGTTCAAGACCACTTGGTAGGGTCTCCATGGCCTTCTTGAACGAGAGGACAGGTGACACACCACAGTTACAGGACATTTTGAGAGATGCTCATAATCCCCTTGATCTTAGTTGACCTAAGAGAGCAAGGAGTGAAAACTGTCCTTTATGTCCCTCTGACCAAATTAGTATAGCCCTCAAAGTATGGCTGTTAGACATCCAAGAAGGTTAGTTCCACAAGTCTGATACTTTTAATTACCATGTGCTATGTAGATAAAGCTTGAGCAAAGACCAAACGTTCTCAAATAAACCTTACCTAGACATGTATTATAGTCCTTGAGCTAGTTGTACATACAATTTGTCAGTAGGTTGTTTGATTAATATGGCTCCCTCTTTTTTTTTTTTTTTTTTTTAAACTAGCTAGGCATTATTTATCGCTCCCACTGTCTAATCCTTCCATTGTGGTTTCCCCACTTAAGGTGCTCCCATTTTTCCCATTTCTCCCTTAATAATACCCTTCTATGTTCCCACCTCTGTTGAGCTCCTTCTTTCCCATTATCCCAAAGGTTCCTTGTATAACCCTCCCTCCCCACTCCCCTTAAAATATCCCTAATGTTGCTGGGTGTGGTGGCTCACACCTTTAATCCCAGCACTCAGGAGGCAGAGGAAGGCAGATCTCTGTGAGTTCAAGGCCAGCCTGGTCTACATAGTGTGTTCCAGGAAAGCTGGGGCTACAGAGGGACCCTGTCTCAAAAAGACCAAAAAAAAAAAAAAATCCAGATTGTTATCCATATCTCCCTTATTAACGGCTGTTTCCTACTGTTCTTCTTTTTCAGATTCTTTCTTTTCCTTTACCTCCCTGATTCCTCTTCATTATCCTGGTTCCTGCAGTTATGTCTGGATACATACTGACTTATAAGGATTTGGTGTTAGGATTCACATATGATGGAGAATATACGTCGGGTTTTTTTTTTTTTTTTTTTTTTTCTGAGTCTCTGTTACTTCATTTAGTATAACAGATTGTAGTTCCATTCATTTACCTGCAAATTTCAGGATTAAATCCTTCTTTACTGCTGAGTAAAACTCCATTATATAAATGAATCGTATTTTTGTTGCCCATTCACCAATTCAGCGACATTTAAGTTGCTCCAATCCTTAGCTATTGTGAAAAGAGCAGCAACAAACATATGTACAAGTGTCTCTGTAGTAGGATGAGTTCTTTGGGTATATGCCAAGGAGTGGTGTAACTGGATCAAATGGTAGGTTCATTTGTAGTTTTTTAAGAGTTCTCCACACTGCTATTCATAGGGGTAGGACAACTTTGCAATCTCACCAGCAGTGGATGAGCATTCCCCTTTCCCCACATCCTCTCCAACATTTTGTATCAATTGTTCTCTTTATCTTAGCCAGTCTGACTGGGATAAGATGAAATCTTAAAGTGGTTTCAATTTGTATTTCTCTAATTACTAATGATGGTGAACACCTTTTAAGATGCTTCTTAACCATCTGTATTTCTTCTTTTGAGAACTCCCTGTTCAGGTCTTAAGCCCATCATTTACTTGGGTTATTTCCTTTCTTGATTCTTTGTTTTTTGAGTTCATTATGTATTCTGGATGTTAAACTCTGTGAGATGTGTTGTTGGTGAAGATTTTTTCCCATTCTGTGGGTTTTCTCTTCACTTCCTTGGTTTCTTCTTTTGATATACAGAAGCATTTTAGTTTAACAACAACACATTTATTAATTCTTGACCTTAATTCCTGAGCAACTGATGTCCAGCTTAGAAAATCCTATCGTACACCTTTATCTTATAGGTTATTGCCAGTATTTTCTTCTAACAGTTTCAGAGTTTCAGGCTTCACATTGAGGTCTTTGATCCATTTGGAGTTGAATTTTGTGCAAAGTGCAAGATAGGGATTTAGTTTCATTCTTCTACAGGGGGAGATCCAGTTTTGCCAGCACCATTTGCTGAACATGCTTTCTTTACACCAATGAAGGTTCTTGGCCCCTCTGTCAAATATCAGATGGCTAAATTTGTGTGTACTCATTTGGGTTTTCGATTTTGTTCCATTGATCTATAGGTCTATTTTTTGTGCCAGTACCATGTTGTTTTTATGACTATAGCTCTGTAATACAGTTTAAAGTCTGGTATAGTAATCCCCCCAGCATTACTCTTAGTGTTCAGGGTTGCTTTGGCTATCTGAGGTCTTTTGTGCTTCCATATGATTCTTGGTTGGTTTTTTTGAATTCTGTGAAAAATATCATTGGGATTTTGATTGGCATTCCATTGAATTTATAAATATATTTTGGTAGCATGGTCATTTTCACAATATAAATTCTTCCAATCCATGAGCATGGGAGGTCCTTCCATCTTCTGATGTCTTCCTCAATCTCTTTCTTTAAAGATTTAAAATTTTCACTGTAGAGGTCTTTAATATCTTTGGTCAGGCTTATTCCAAGGTATTTTATTTTATTTTTGCAGCTATTGTGAAAGGGAATGTTTACATGTACTTGTTCTCTCATTGCTTGTTATTGGTATATAGAAATGCTACAGACTTCTGTAGATTAATTTTGTAACCTGCTACTTTACTGAACATGTTTATAATATTTAGGCGTTTTCTGGTGGAAGTTTTGGTGTCTCTTAGATATAATGTCATATCATGTTGCAAAAAGTGATAATTTGATTTCTTCTTTTCAAATTATTACTCCTTTAATTTTCTTCTCTTATTTCTCTTGCAAGAGTTACAAGCACTATGTTAAAAAGGAGTGGAGACAGTGAGCAGCCTTGTCTGGTTCCTGATTTTAATGGGAATGCTTCAAGTTTTTTTTTTTTGTTTGTTTGTTTGTTTTTTTTTTCTATTTAGAATGATATTTGCTGTGGGTTTCTTGTATATGGCTTTAATCATGTTGAAGTATGTTCCCTCCTTTCCAGTTCCCTATAGGACTTTGAACATAAATGCATGTTGCATTTTGTCAAGGGCTTTCTTTGCATCTATTGAGATGACCATGTGGTTATTGTCCTTGAGTCCATTTATATGATTTATGATGTTTATTATGTATATTGAACCATCCCTACATCTCTGGAATAAATCTGATTTGATCATGGTGGATGATCTTTGTGATGTGTGTTTGTTTGCGATTTGCAGGTATTCTGTTGAAAAATTTCTGCATCTATGTTCACTAAGGATATGGATCTATATTTTTATTTTTTATTGTATCTTTACCTGGCTTTGGTATTAGAGTGATGCTGGATTCATGGAAGGAATTTGGATGTTCTACCTCCATTTCTTTCTTTTTGAATGAATTAAGCAGTATTGGATGTAGCTCTTTAAATATCTGGTTGAATTCTGCTGAAAATCCATTTGGTCCTGGGATTTTTTTAGCTGGAAGGTTTTGTATTACTGTTTCAATTTCCTTATGTGTTATGGGTCTGTTTAAGCTGTGGATCTCTTCTTGTTTTAGTTTTGGTGGTTCCCATGCTTTTAGATACTTGTCCATTTCTTATAGGTTTTCAAATTTAGTAGCGTAAAGGTTTTGAAAGTATTCCCTTAAAATGTTCTGTATCTTTCTGGTGTCAGTTGTGATGTTTTCCCTTTCATCTCTGATTTTGCTGATTTGGAGGTTCTCTTTCTTTCTTTTGGTTAACTGGGCTAGCGGTCTGTCAGTCTTGTTTATCTTTTCAAAGAACCAGCTCTTGGATTTGTCGATTCTTTGTAGTGTTTTGTTTCTATTTCATTAGTTTCTGCTGTGATTTTGTTATTTCTTCTTCTCTGCTGGGTTTGGGTTTCATTTGTTATTGATTTTCAACTGTCTTGAGATGCAATGTTAACTCATTTATTTGTGCTCTTTCTAATTTTTAATGTAGCCACTTAAAGCTATAAACTTCCCTCTAAGGGTAGCTTTCAACATGTCCCAAAGGTTTTGCTGTGTTATGTTTTCCTTTTCACTTGGTTCCAGGACTACATTTATTTCTTTCTCAATTTCTCCTTTGACACATTCATCATTCAGGAGGGTGTTGTTTCTTCCCCGTGTGTTCATATAGTTACTAGTGTTTCTTCTGGTGTTGATTTAAGCTTTATTGCATTTTGGTCTGACAGAATGCATGGAATTATTTCAGTCTTTTTGTATTTTTTGAGGTTTCTTTTGTGTGCCAGTATGTGGCCAGTTTTGGATAAACTTTCATATGGTGCTGAATAGAAAGCACACCTTTAATGCCAGCACTCGGGAGGCAGATGCAGGTGTATCTCTGTAAGTTGAAGGCCAGCCTGGTCTACATAGTGAGTTCCAGGACAGCTGGGGCTACAGGGAGACCCTGTCTCAAAAAGACCAGGAAAAAAAGAAAGTATATTCTTTGGTGCTTGGGTGAAATATTTGGTAGATGTTTTAGGCACATTTGTTGTATGGTACTGTTTTTGTTAATTCTCTGTCCTGTTGACCTATCTAATGGAGAAAATGGGGTATTGACGTACCCTACTATATATGAGTTGAGATTAATCTCAATCTTAAAGTCCTGTAGTACTGATTTTATGAAGCTGGGTGCACCAGCGTTTAGTGAATATATGTTCATGATTGAAATATCTTCTTGGTCAATTTTTTTCTTTGATCAAAATGAAGTAGTCCTCTTTCTTCTGATTAGTTTTTAGTTTAAAGTCTATTGTGTCAGATATTATAATTGCAATGGCTACTTTTTTCGTAGTAACATTCTCTTGGTATATATATATATATTCTTTCCATCCTTTCGCCTTAAGGTAGTGCCTATCCCTGAAAGTGAGATGAGTTTCTTGCAGACAACAAAAAGATGTTTTGTTTGTACAGTTATAGAACTCAGTATAACCCTTATAAGACATAAAATTGAATGAGGTTTTAACTTTTTTTTTTAAATTACAACATAGAATAAGTAGATTTAATAAATGTTTATAGCATATTTCATCCAACAGCTGACAGCTGT
>NW_008353490.1:1864872-1882885 GCF_000622305.1 Nannospalax galili
CTGCGCTATAGACTTACCCCAAGAGGCCTGAGGATAGTAGTGCAGGCTAGGAGAGTTAGCTGGTGGTGCAGGTCGAGGGAAGCAGAGAGAGGTGAGGGCGGGGCCAGGACCAGAAGCAGTGCCTCTGGAGCCCAAGAAAGGGACTGAGTTGCTCTGGGTGAGAAGGGTCAGGAAGCAGTATTGGTTCCCCAGGTGTCTGGGGCCCCAAGACTAGGAATGGCGCAGGGTCCAAACTAGGAGTATAGAACGGTGGGCCAGGGGGATGGAAGGGTGAATGTCACTTAGGGAGTCTTGGCGGGGAGATCTGCGCTATAGACTTACCCCAAGAGGCCTGAGGATAGTAGTCGGGTTTTGTTTTTTAATCTATTCAACTAGTCTGTGTCTTTTGACTGAGGAGTTCAGTCCATTGATATTTAAATTTATTAATGAGTGATGTGTATTGATTCCTGTCATTTTTTTTTCTTCTGTTCACCTTCTTGGTGTAGCTGTGCATTTCCATAGTTATACCTTCATTAAGTTTCTTTGTCTACCCCTTGGGTATAGTCCTTCCTTTCTTCAGCTCTTTGTATGGCTTCAAGAACTCTCTGAAGGGCTGGTTTTATGGACATGAATTCTTTCAGCCTATTTATGTCATGGAAGATTTTTCCTGGGTTGGCATCTGTGGTAATTTACAACTGGGAATACTTTGGTCCAGTATCTTCTGGCTGTCATAGTTTGCACTGAAAAGTCAGCTGTAATTCTGATGAGTTTTCCTTCATATGTGACTTGCTGTTTTTCTTTTGCAGCTTTCAGCATTCTTTCTTTGTTCTGGATGTTTAGTGTTTTTACTACCATGTGCCATGGAGAGTTTCTTTTCTGGTCCTGTCTATTTGATGTTCTATATGTTTCTTGTATTTGTAGGGCCATGTCTTTCTTCAGTTTTGGAAAATTTTCTTCTATAGCCCCATTGAAGAGCTGATCCATACCATTATCCTGAGATTCTTCTCCTTCCTATATGGCTATGATTCATTAGTTTGGTCTTTTTATGGTGTCACACAATTCCTGCATACTCCATTCATGTGCTTTCTTAAAGTTTTCATAATCTTTGCTTGAGTGGTCTAATTTGTCCACTTTATCTTCCAGTCTTTATATTCTGTTTTCAATTTCATTCATCTTATTGGTGAGACTTTCTCCTGTCATTCCTTATTGGTTTAGTGAGTATTTAATTTCATTCTTCATTTTGCATTGAGCATTCTTCAAAGTTTCTGACTCTTTCAGAATTCATTCAGAAGTTTATCCCTTTTTTCTTTCAGTTCTTTGATTTTTTTCTTTGTGTGATCTTTAAATTCACTGAATTCTTTTATCATGTTTATAACTGTTTTTTTTGAGATCCATGTCCTGTGTTATCTCTAGAGGGTTCTCATTGTACTCCTCTAGTGGACTGATGGTACTTGGTTGGGATATGTTATTTTGATTTTTCATGTTATTATTTTTTTCTCTGTGACTTTGATGTGTGGATTTCTTTTATAGATTCTGGTTCTTGTGTAAGAATCAAACCTTCCTTTTTTGAGTTTAAGTCTGCTTAATTTTGTAAACTTTATGTGCTTTTGTGGTTTACTTGTTGGGCATGAAAGGCTGGCTGGTCTAGGCTTCAGGTTCTCTCTTTAGATTTTATACTGGAGTGGCCAATTGTTTTTTTTCTTGCTGCTCAGCAGTTCCCTACAGGGCCCAAATTGGATGAGAATCAGAAGTTCCCAGGCTTTCTCCTAAGGTCTGGATACCTCCAGGAAAGATGCTGGCTTCAGAAATTTGAGGGTTGGGCTGGCCTGGGAGCAGGGCACAGGAAGATGCTGCCCCCGCCCCCCCAGGGATGCAAAGGGAAGTGGGAGAGAGAAGAGGCCATGGGGACTACAGGGAGGAATTGGGTTGGTCTGGATGCAAAGGATCAGGAAGAAGTGAGCATTCTGGGATAAGAGGTCAGTCCAAGGTTTTGGGGTGTCACAAGAGATGGGTCAGTGTTCCTCCTAGGAGGAGAGATGGGATGGGGGAGCTGGGAAGGTGAATGAGGCTAGGGGAGTCAAGGCACAGTGGGTGCAGCAGCCAAACATCCAGGCAAGCTTCTGGCTCCAGAAAGCTGTAGGGCTGGGCCACCCATAGATGCCTATGGAGGTGAGGACTTGAGGAAGGAATTGGTTTGGTCTGGATGCAAAGGATCAGGAAGCAGTGGAGAGTTTGGGCCAAGAGGTCAGTCCAGAGGTCTGCTGTGCCAAGACAGGAAAAGTGCCAGTCCCCCTGCTAGGGGGAGAGATGGGGTGGGAGAGCTGGGAGGGTGAATGATGCTGGGGGAGTCAAGACACAGTGGGCACAGCAGCCAAACTTGCCCAGGCAAACTGCTGGGTCCAGAAAGCTGTGGGGTTCACACTATGAGAATTTTATGTCACTAGAAGCTTTTTGGCTGCAATAATGACCAACATCATTTAAAATGCCTTTCTATGAGGTGTATCATCATCTTCAGTGGTCTATGGTCTACAGAAGTGCTTACCATTGGGATGAAGGAGCAACATTAATTAGGGGTACATGGGTGTGATCTATAAATCCAATAACATTGTGGGTGTCAAGTATCATTTCTATGCAAAAATAAATGAGAAATATCAACTTAGTAAAAATTTATTTTGAACCACATTTTCAGAGGTTTTAATACACTGTAAATTTGATAAGTTGTTTTTGAACTGTGGCAAAGCAGGTGGTCAGGACTCGCAGCTAGTGGTGGTGGAAAGATGTTCAAATCATGGAGGTAAGGAAACAGTGAGTGCTGGAACAAGGGTGCAACATAGTGGTTAACTGGCACAGTGAACTGGTGTCCAGTAGAAGTGTAATTCATGACTACTTTCTGTTTCTATACCATAAAGCCAATCAAAATTATCAGCCTTCTGGTTGATACTTTCAGAGGCTTCTGACTGAAAAATTTGATCCTGTATGTCCTTTTGCTCTATAGCAGAAAATGCTGGCTTGAGCCTCACATTCATAGTAAGATGATAACATAACAACTGTCAAGCAAAATAGGCCTGGAACACTGCCCTGGGTCATTGAGTATATTGTGAAATATACTCCTGGATTTTAAATAGAATGGCATTATTCATGCCACAACAGCTCAGTAATATTCATCAACAATATTCTTATTATTGAGCTCTTAAAATTTCATACAATATTTCCCACTCACATCCAGACCCCCTCTCCCATCCATGCCCCCCCACACCGAACCCTAGGCACTCCGCCATACATGCTAAGTCCTAGTTATTCAGGTGTTTGTACCCAATTGTCCTTCATTGTAAATGCACCCACTAGAGTCTAGTCAGTCCATCTAGTGATTTTATGTGAGTCATACTTTCCCTCCCCAAGTAGCAACCAGTCTCAAATAGTTCTCGATGTAGTGCTGACCCGCCACTTATATCTCACCTCCCCTTTGTGCCCTTGTTTAATTGAGTTGACATGGGTCCTCCCTTGGATGCCACTGCTGCTGCAGGCATGCAAGAGCAAGCCTCCATTGGCCTGGAAACCTTCACCTCATCCATTCATGAACCATCCCTGGCTCTTACGATCTTTCCACCTCCTCTTCTGCAATGGTCGCTGAGCCGTTGGTGGGAAAGGTTCCATACGGGAGTCCCATTCTACACTCTACAGTCTTTTATTCTCCAAAACTTGGCCAGTTGAGGCCTTTTGTGTGTAACGCATTCTGATATACATGGAAGCCTCACTGGAGAGAGTTGAGGGGTGCATTAGCCTTCTCTCTACCCCTTATTCTGCTATGTTCCATGAGCCTTAGTTGTAAGAATTCAACTGCAGATGTGTCACCTAGTACTGGGCATCTCCCAGGTGTGTTTTCTATTGCTGACCAGATGTTCAACTCTGTGGTGGCCTCCATCTGTGGCAAAAGGAAGTTTCTTACATGTTATTCACTCTAAGGGAGGTCTCTTCTATCACGCTTTGCATTCCCATCCAAACAGCTCCTAGGTATACATATGCATTAATGTTCAGACACTCTATGTGCATTTCTCATAAGATTTCTAAAGCATGGCTTTTCCCTCTAGGTTTCCTAGCCCCAGAGATTCATTCATCTGTACTCTTTTTTCTCCCATCTGGTCTCCCTCCTCCCTCCCTTCCTAGTCATAGTACTCCCATTATTTCCACCTTCCCCCAAATACCTCCAGACTCTGACCAGCTTTCCATTCCTGACTTCCTTCCCTCCCCTACACCATCATCCCTCCTCTCCTCCCTGCGGGTTACTCACAATTTTTCACCTCCCTCAGGTAGCATGGTGGTGGTGGCGGCACATGCCTTTAATCTCAGCACTTGGGAAGCAGAGGCAGGTGTATCTCTGGGAGTTGAAGGTCAGCTTGGTCTACATAGTGAGTTCCAGGCCAATTGGCATTACAGGGAGACTCTGTCTCTGAAAAAAAAAAAAAAAAAAGAAGGGCATCAACAAGATTCTTATAAATTTACATTTTCTTTGGAATTCTCTGATTAGAATTTCTATAAATATATATTTTTGCCTATGTATCTATGAGTATATGAGAATCCATCTATTATATATAATATGGTGTACATATTACATATGTGTGTATACATATGTATATCTATATCTGGGTGTAACGGAAAATGTAGAGCAGGGTGGCCTTGATTTCACAGAGATCTGCCTGTCTCTGCTTCTGGAGTGCTGGGATTAAAGGCACACACCACAATGCCCAGCACTAAAAGGAGAATTTTTAAAAACCTTCCAATTTGATTAACACTGAGACAAAATACTAAATAAAACGTTGAGCTTTACACTTTTTCATCCTTTCTTCTTCTTTTTTAGTGTTTCCACACCATCTGCTTTGTCTAATTAGGAGAAATGCACCCAGTGCCTACATTTGCATCTCCTATTGGTCACTTGTTAAACCCATAACTCAATGGAAAGCACTTATCTGAGACTTGGATTCTTCACATGTAAAAATAAGTAATTGTAATAAAGAAATGAGGTTAAGCATGTAAAACATTGGAGCAGCATCTTAGAAACTAAAAGTTGCTATTTTAACTCACTAAGAAGGAAAATTCTTTACTTGAAGCATGCCTATAATTTTTATGATGTGTAGTGTCCAACAAGCTTTTATCATTTATTAATACAATATTATAATAATCTCTTTTATTATTATAATATTTTCAGTGTCAGCCAGTGTTATTGTTATATAAAGTAAAGCAATAACCTTACATAACTTTGAGTTTCAAATATCTTCAATAATAACACAATTTTCTTTTCATTGAAATTAACATATTCCAAGCTCCTTAGCCATCAAAGCTAAAATTAGAACCTTTTTTATTTTTCTATTATTTTACAAATAACACGGAACTGAGTCGTATTTTTTCCTTTACAGCATCATTTGTGGAAAATCAGTGAATTTCAATGAGAATTCTAATAATTCCTAAGTATTATTAGATTTGCTTTGCTGGGTGTTTAGAGTGCACCTGAAAGGTCTGGGAAGAGAAAACGTGAATAAATTCTTATCAAATATCTTTTGGAATTTAAGTCATATAGTAAATTTAACTCATTATTGATTTTTATGTGTCAAAATTTGTCAGTTGATATTATCTAAGACTATTGGAGACAGCCTCTAATTTTCCTTTTACAACTGGATAGCTCATAGAGCTTTATAATTTGGAATTACCAACTTAATAAGAGTAAGAGCATAGTAATCATGTATTACAACAGCATTTACAAAACTCCTGGTCAGGTAGATTTGCAAATAAAGTATATTTTGCTTGGTATCCTTTTATACAATTTAAAATCAGAACAAGTAAGTATCATTTAAAGTTTTATACACAATTATTGAAGTGTTAGGAACAATATGCTCCATAAACATAGTGTTCTATAAATGTATAAGGCTGTAACTTACTTGCTAGAAGTCTAGGTATGTTAATATGTCAAGAAAAAACCTGAAATGCTTTAATGTTTAAATATCAATAGGAACTAGTTATTTGCATAATTAAAAATTATTTTTTTTATTTTATGCATATGTGTGTATTGCCTGAATGTATGTAAGTGCACCAGTGTTGTGCAATGCCCATGGAGATCAGAAGAGGCCATTGGATCTCCTGGAACAGTAGTTACAGACAGTTGTTAGCTGCCATGTGGGTGCTGGGAGCCAATCCTGCATTCTCAGTGCTGTTAATTTGCTGAGCCATCTCTCCAACTCCTTTTTGCATAAATTTTAAGTGACTATTATTTGGCTGGAATAAATCACTTATAGAAGAAGATAACCAAATTAGCTACCAACCAACTTAATTTATGTTGAAAGAGAAAAATATGAGTTATAATACTAGAATTATATTCCACAGTCCACTACAATGACTATTTTGGGGGGGTCTGATGAGGACTGTTGTCTGGGGGTTTTGTATATTTTTATTGCATTTTGTGAATTTCATGCAAAACATCGTAATCATCTTAATATCCCCTCCCTCATTAACACTCTCCTCTAGTGACACCACCCCCCTGGAATTTATGCATTCTGTCTTAAATGTTAAGCCTATTGAGTCAAATTAATGTATCCAGACATCCCACTGTGCAAGTTCATCCACTGTACTCTAGTTAGTCTATCTAGGGTCTCTCCCTTAAAGAAGACTGACTCTCCCCCACCTAGCAGTAATCAGTTGCCAATAGTTCTTTGGCTAAGGTTTCGACCAATGACTCTTAAATATCACTTAATAGAAAAACCAAGAGAGAAAAGACAAAGAAAAGGAAAGCAAGGAAAGTTGTTCTGGACTCTATTTCTCTCTTAATAATTTAGGCAAGCTATATCCTTGAGGTATTATCAGCAAAAGAAATGCATTTCCATGTGTAGCAGTTCTTAATCACAAGCTGTGAATGTTAGGATAAGGTGAATCTGAATTCTAACTTGTCTAATTTTCTGTATTTTGTTGAAATGAGTATAATGTTGAAAAGAAATGAGTTCCTTTGCTAGTACTATAATGTTGCCATACTCTAGATAATGATTTGATTCAAGTACTGGGAAAAACTGTCAGGTTGTTTACCTAATGAAGACATTTATATTGATACAAATGGTGAGAATATATGTGTATGTATATGTATACGCATATATATATAAATGTTGCTGTTCATCTTATAATGTTTGTAACTAAAGAAAATAAAGGAGCTAATGCAAAACACTGTGAATTTGGAAAATGGTATTTTTAGCATAGTTTGCTGTTGAATATAGAAGTTTTCAGTCAGAGATATTGAAACACAGGCATACACAGGATATTACCATAGAATACTATTTTAATGTGTGAAAATTCTTCAATTACCAGGTAATCAGTACTATCATGAAATATACATTGTTAGATATTATCCAGGATGAATCTATCTTGGTCTTTGTCTTTGAAAGTGTATGCTTTATTTTTCATCTTCCACAATATTAAAGAAAAAATATATTATGGGTATCAAAAACATAAGCACAGTTAGTAGTTCTAGGCCTTCTTAAGAAGATTAAGAGAACACCAATATACATAAATTATTTCATTAATAATGCATATAGAATTTCTGTATAGAATGAAATATTTGTATTTTATACTTATTTATACTTATTGCATAGGAAAATGAATGATATTTATTTCATTAACTAACCATCCTGTGCCCAGACAGTAAATAATAACAGGAGGCATACATTCCCTTAATTCTGCTCTAAGACAGAAGATAATTGTCATACTTTGCCCAAGTTATTACTCTGTCACTCACCTTTTTATCTGCTTTTCCATAACCTAGAGGTCTCTCAGGATTTAAGTTTCTGGTCAGTGTCTTCTCTTCAGAAGTAAGAATCCCCCTAAAGGATAATCCAAAATATTATTCATAATAGACACAGAGTGAAAACAAAATAGATGCCCATCAATCGATGCTTAGTAGTAAAGAAATGCATCATAAGTGGAAAACATCATAAGGTTGAAATGTATCTAATATACCTAATGTATTGACTATTAGAGCTTAGCATAGCTTGCTTATCCTAGAGTTGTGAAAAACTACTGAAGCAATTTTATAATAAATTGTTGAATCCCTCATTTAATTTACAGAATTCTGTACTAAAAGTGCAAAGAAAGTGCAGGGTCATTGTGAGGACAGACTTTCTACCATAATGAAGTTAAAGTAACATATTAGGCTATCCTAATTTGGGAATCCTCAATACATGAAAAGATGTGGAACAATCTCAGAAACACTTTGTCTAGGATGAAGGAAAACACAGAACCACAAAAGCCAGACATCCAAGTATGCTTCCTGAAGGCTTCTACTTCTAAGAAAGGCTAGAGATGAAAAACATTACCTTTGATGCTAGAAAGAAGTGCAGTGGTTGCTGGGGGCTCAGAATAATGGAGTTTGGAGCATTAACTGCAAAGGGCACTAGGAAAATGTAGTAATGAAATGCTATTTATCCTGGTAGTAGCTATGAGAGTATTTATTTGGCAAAACAAATAGAACTGAGGACTTAAGGGAAACATTTATTGATATAAATTATAACTCAGTTATTACAAATAAAATACTAGGCATTTATTAGGTCAATACCAATATATTTTTCTGTGAAAATAACATGCCAGAGAATATCACAGTAAAAAATGTACTTTTCATCCTAAAATAGAATTTTTTTTAAACAGAATTATCATTTTATGTTAATCATAGTCATTAACTGCACTAAATTTTCATTACTGTCATATATATTAGCGTTTGTTCCTATGTCAGAAATCATGTCATATTAATACACATAAATATGTGAATGGGTAATTAAATATTTTCTAGATAATGAAAATTTACCCGTCATTCCTCTGACAGACATGCATAAATGATTACAGTTTGGTATTTGACTTATTTTTTAGCGAAGAGCAAATAGACAAAAAAAGATGTAAGGTCATTAAAAGTTGAAGAAAAATAATCTTATGGGATACAAATATAAATAACTAGATTACTTGGAGTAAAAGACAAAAAATAATTTAAGCTCTTTGTGGGTATGTTAGATAAAGTATACTTCAGTAATCCATTTTTTACTTATGTTTAGTTTTTTCCTAAATTTATATATGGGCAAATTATGGTAGTTCATCTTAAAAGGAAAATGTTGAGAAAAAGATAAATTTTATAAGCAAAACACATTGGTTTTACAGATTTAGCTCCAGGTAAAATATAAAAGAACAGCATTTGTGTAAGCCAAAAGACAGAAACATATGTCCATATGTTATTTCTGAATATATAATTTTGCTGCTGGGTGTAACTTACCTTGGAATGTGACATTTTTGATGCTATTTTTCTTTCTTCTTTGCTAAAAACAGTTACTTTACCAGTCAACACAGTTATAACAATTTTAACTACTGTCTTTTATAAATTGTGTAAATTGGAATTTATTTTTTCTTAATACTAAAACAAATCAGAATAAAATGTTCCATCGATCATCCTTGATCTACTACACTAAGAACATAATTCTCTATATAGATGGTGTCTTCCAATATGCCCACTGCCGTTACTGTGATTACGTGAATGAATGCTAACAATGAGGTAGATTCATTGAGATTGAGAGAAATAGAAATTATCTGTTCAAGGCTGAGATACAAACTTAACTTTCTTCTAGATGTTCGCTACATGAGAAAGAAATAAGTGCTCCTCTAACAATGATCAGTGAAGTACAAATCCCCAGCATGCCCTGTCCTAGAAGATCTGTGGTCACCATTAACAAACTGCCAGGATTTCTCTTGAGAAGGAGCACAGTGAGTGAGGAATAATATGACCTTTAAGGACAGTTCAACTGAATTCAGTAATAACTGTTTAAATATTGTATGTGATGATCGGACAGCTATTTTACTTTCCAGGGGACAGTTTCTTCAACAGGTATTTGGCCAAACATTAGACTAGTTTTGTTTTGTTCTTGTTTTTGTTTTCCTGTGAGGCAATATTTAGATGTGAGTAACAGTCTAAAGGGCAGAATGAATAAAACAGTAGGCCTCCGTAATCTGAGCAGTCATCACCTTTTCCAGAAGGCCTGAGCAGAGCAGGAATATTTACTTTTCCTGCAGTAAGCAAGATTCCCTACTGCATGAAACAGGTGAGCTTTGGGTCTCCTCCTGCCTGAAGCACTTTGGTCACCAGCTTTGCTCTACCATCTCTTCTCATTCCCAGGCCTGTAATCTTAGACTAGGACCGTCAGCATTTCTGGGTTTCTTGCCTACATTTGTGTGAGTACACTTTATAATAACATAACATCTATGGGTATCGGATATATACTTATTGAATATTTTATTTCTAAAAGTTCTTCTTTTGTGTGTGTGAACACATGATGTCTGTGGGAGCATGTGAACCACAGCACTTGTGTGGATGTCGGAGGACAACTTTCTGGGTTTGATTCTCTCCTTCCACCTTTATGTGAGTTGCAGGGATTGAATTTAGGTCACCAGGCTTGTGTAACAAAGACAAGCACCCTTGACCTCTGAGCCACTGGTTTGTCTTTTCTGTGCAAAACTTTCTCATACAATGTTTTATGTTTCATGTATGAAGTAATTAATAATGTATGAGAAACAATAAGGAAAAATCAATGCATAAAAGTATCATAAGTGAATCTTAAAGATGGGAAATGTGTAATACGCGCCAGAAACATTTAGATAGTAACAGGTCTTCAGAGCACTTATGTAATAGCCCCATAAGTTTAACTGGTCAAGACTGTGAAATATAGTCTGTTAAAAGACCACCTTTCCAGTTTCACTGGTCAATCATTTGGTAATAGGACCACACCTAGGAAGGCAGGTTATGCTAAATAGATGGGCGGAATACCTAGTGCGTTAATGAGATAGCGAGTTTTTCCTGCCTGGCATCCCACCTCCTAGGGAGGAACTTCTGGACCAGCTACAGTCATGTGGTCTGTAAGTTGGCCTACTTTTCTGGATTCTTCAGAAAAGCATAATCTTTCCTTTTCTTCTCCATATCCCTTGGCCAAATATGCTTTTGTTAGGCTTTTGGCTGCCCCTAGCATCTTGTATATCTTTACTTTCTCTAAAGCGTCCTTCTCCCAGCCGTGTGGCTGCCATTAGCCACGTGTCTAATCTCCAAGCAGGCTCTAAACCTGTATAGCTTCATGACTTTCTTTCCCTCTCCCCTCCATTCTCCTCCCCCTCCTCAAGGAAGTGACAAAGATTACCAGCTGGCCAGTCCCCCACCCCAGAATTTTTCTTTAAAATTCTAATAAAATTGTAAAAGTTTTAAATCTTGTACCAAAGAATTTACTTTTAAAAGATACAGTCTTCTCCCTGTTAGGGCGACATTCCCTAAATTGGCTCAGAGAGGGCTGTCCCTGGTGAATAGAGTCAGCTGAGTTTAAACTGTCTGAGTCTGAGTGGTCCTTCCCTGTGGTCCCGAACTCTGTAACACTTATATTCTAAATTTGATTTAGAAAGAAACACACATTGGGTTATATGCTTAAAAGAGCTTATTTAGTCATAGTGTTTGTGAATCAAACTCCAGGCAGCATGAACACTGATGTATTGTTTGAAACAGTGTTAAATGTAATCCTTATTGGTCTTAAATTTACTATACAGCACTGACTTTGAACTACTGATCTGTGCCTCTATATGCCAAGTATTGGCATTACAGGTGTGCACCACTGGTGCTATTTTTAATTTTTTTTTAATTTTTAAAATACTTTAAAATAAATAACATATTTAATGGATAATTTTCTCACAATGTCCATAAACTTTTATACCTAATAGCATGAAGTAAAACAACACATATATGTATGTATATTCATATACATATGTAATTATAGTTTGAAGATATGGGGGCTAGAAGTACACACAATGAAAGTTGCAGTATGTTTTAGGCTGAAGGTGAAATACTCCCCTAACATGGTATTTACTGTGTTTTGCCATCACACTCTAGCAGCATTTGTGAAAGTGACATAAGCACTTGGTGATATGGTCTAGTTAGATCTAATCACTGGGGGTTGCTTTTAGATGAAATATTGCACCCAGTCTCTTCTCTGCATTTCCTGTTTCTCATGATGTGAGGAAAACTGACTTTTTATTTTTAATGTTTATGTAAAACAATAAAGGATGATTTCATTCGTCAGACGAGCATGCTGTGAATGCTCATGGAGTTTTACTTGTATGTTGCTTCTTAGATCATGTTTAAAGAGAGCCGGTTTGGGAGAAAAGTACAATATCAAAGGAGAAAATTTTAAACATAACACTAATGGATAGCGGTCAATCAAGATAAAAAAAAATACATGATTTTTGTCTGCCTGAATTTGTATGGGACTTTTGTATGCTGACATCATTGCCATAGAATCATACGCGCAGGAGGTTGTAGGACTCTGTTTCCAAAGGGTCGTGCACCTCCTCCCTGGCTCTTATGATCTTTCCACCCCCTCTTCTGTGTAGATCGCTGAGCCTTGAGTGGGTGAAGTTTAATAAAGGAGTCCTGTCTAAGGACCAACATTCAGAAGATGAACAGCAGACCCCAATCGTATCTAAAGAAATATTTGCAACTGATTGCTGCTAGGTGAAGAAGAGCTGATCTTCCTAAAACAAGGGACTCTAGATAGGCTGACTAGACCTCAGTGGATGGACTTGCAGGGAGAAATGACTGGGGACACTGACATAACACAGTGGGCCTTAACAGGGATGACAGAGTATATGGGCTCCAGTGGAGTGAGGGGCTGCTATAGGAGGGTGCCAGTGGGACAGGGTACAAAGATAAGACTGAAATGTTCTGTAAAATTCAATGAAATTAAAAAAATAATAAAAATTAAAAAATAAAATTCAATAGAAATTCAAAAATTCAATAAAAACAAATAAAAAAATACATGAGATGGCCAAAGTAATATGTAGATCACAGCTCACTGCTAAAAGTCAGAAAATCTGTTATTAAACTATTGATGTTGAAAAATCTGCTTCTGACTCAATAGGAAGGTTAACAATCAAATTTATTTACTTAACAAAAAACCTATGCTGAAGCTACATAGCAATCCATGCTTCAACAACGAATGTCACTTAAGGATGGAGAATGATCCTGGAAGGAAGGTTAACCACTGAGATGAGAACTACAGCTGACCATTTTCACTTCTCAGGAGTTGTAGATCCTCCAAGGGGGCAAAGCAGGGAGAGCCTGGCCATTGCTCTGAACTGAAGTTATAGAATTGGGAATATAGGAGCTAGGTAATCATTATGGAAGTAGTGGCGAATAGAGAGGCTATTACCAATGAGAGGGGAGGAGGAAGCAGGGCAGTAGGACAGAGCAGTTGGGATTTGCCATGGGAGTAGACATCTAAATTCATGATCCTGCTGCTTCTTTAAAAAAAAAAAACTTAATAAAGGAATACTGATTTATTTACAATTTGGCTATCCTGCAAAAATCTGCTTGTGACTCAATGGGAAGATTAACAGTCTTCCCAAAATTCCCATTTTCTGTAATTGTAACAATTTTACAGAAAAGAAAAAAAGAAATGCTAGGAAATTTACTTGTGCTAATTTAAGCCCTCACACTTCTGGAATCCCTTTCTGGGAGGCAAGTTTCCCATCTAATTAGTACCAGGATTTTAGTCTTTCCTTTCCCAACACAGGATTCCTGTGAAAATGTGAAGTTTTGGGGTCTTACTGCTTCAATGGTTTGGTAGCCACAGGGAGGGATACAACCATCTCACTTTAAAATGTCTTTTCTCTGCTCAGGGGAATAATGATTGTTGTCTTTGTTTTTAGACCTCAGTCTTGAGAGATGTGGGGTGACAGGTTGAACTTTCTGTGAAAATTTCTGAAACTTATTTCTGACACAAATATCATAAACAGAATAGAAGTAGGAGGCGAGTTTAGAATACACTCAGTTAGTGTCAGCCAATCATTCATAAGATCCATTGCTTCATAACTTCTTGTGTTTACTTTCAGAGGCTGCCTTTGGCTTTGGGGTAGAGTTTCTCACTATATAGTTCCATGTTAGCCTTGAATTCAGAATTTTCCTGATTCAGCTTCCAAGTGTTGGTACAGAAGGTATGAATCATGTCCAATGTGAGCTTATTACATTTTGATAATTTCCCCTCTCCCATTTCATCCATTCTTTCTCTTCAAATATTGCTGGCAAGACTGGAGATGGCCCAGCGGTTACCTGCTGCTCTCAGATATGACTGGACTTCAGTTCCCAGCACCCACCCTGAAATATTGCTGATTAACTATCTTGTGGTATGGTTTCCACTGTCTGTTGCTATCATGACTTTATCCTGATTGGTCTACCCAGGTAGGTAGGGCCAGAAGAAAGGGTACGTGACAGATATTAAACAATTAGTGCCAATAACACCCTTTACAATCAAATTCAGACAAATAAGTGGGACAGGCTAAGTAGCTCTTAGCCCAAGTCTATCTGTAATCCATTTTATAATTTTATCTGTCCTGCATAGCCAATAAAACACTTTACAGACAAATAAGTGGGACAGGGCAAGTGGCTCTTAGCCTAAGTCTATCTGGAATTCATTTTTTTAATGTCTGTCCTGTGCATAGCATATTAAATTGCTAAGATTTTTTTTTGTTTGGTTTGCTTTGTTTTGTTAGTGGTTGTTGCTGGACAGGGCATCATATTCCTTTAATCTCAGCACTTGGGAGGCAGAGGCAAGAAGGTCATAACCAGACACATAGAATTCCAGGGCAACTAGGAGTTGTGGTTTTAGAATGCTGACAGGCAGGACCCAACATTTAGAAAGCATTAGACATACATGTCTTAACTCTCAACATTTACATAGCACTATATAGCACTTAATTTTTATACATTTATTCTATATATTTTAGATCACATTTTAGTTGCATAGTATACTAAAAGTACTACAATCACTTTAAAAATACTTGTTTAAAGGTGGTCATTAAAAGGTTGTACAAGAGGTGCTGGAGAGATGGCTCAGTAGTTATGAGCACTGACTGCTATTGCAGAGAACCCGGGTTCCTGTCCCAGTTCCCACATGGCAGCTATGAACCATCCTTAACTCCAGTTCTAGGGGAATCGGAAGCTCTCTTCTGACCTCTACAATATTGCATGACATGGGTGCACTCACATACATGCAGGCAATACACTCATACACATAAAATAAAAATAATAAATAAAATATTATAAAAAGATATTGTACTCAGTGGCTGTCTGCACTGCATTTGCAGAAGAGCCAAGTTTGGTTCCCAGCACCCATGTTAAGTGACTCACAATAACCTAAAATTCCATCTCTAGAAGATCCAACACCTTCTAAACTCCAAAGGCATCTGAACTCAGATGAGCACATACACAAACATATATACCTAGATACAAAATTTTAAATAATTTTGTGGCTGTGTTTGATGATTTACTTAATCAAAAAATGTTAATAACTCTAAGGAGATAAATATTTATCCATTCATATGAAAAAAATTAAATAGGCCAAATCATAGAGCAGCATCAACTTTTTAAGCATTTGGAAATGTATGTGAGGCCTTTTAATGTACTAAGAATTTTTCCTTAGTACTGGTAGGTAGACATGACCAAAATACCATTTTTAAATTAAAATTAAATACCATTTTTAAATTATTTATTTAATAACCATATAATTAGAAGAAGCATTTCATTACAACAGCATCAACATATTCAATAATGATTTCCAGAGCTAAGATGCATTTCCTTCAAAATTGGCTGTAAATTTTTAGGTTTACAATTGAATTAATACAGTTATATAATATTGTACCCACTATAAACCCTATAAGACATAATATTAAATGAGGTTTAAACTTTAAAAAGATTGCCATTTCATTATTAATATACACAGTTTCATACAGAAAATTTATTTTTAAAACAATTGACACTAAGATGCACATGCGTTTCTAATCTCTATGTATCTGATTATTACTAGTCACAGTCGCTCACTTTCTGAGCTCCTTGGTATCTGAGTATGGATATAAAATCATCAGGTAGATTTCAATGGTAACGTTTTTCACATCTACTAATTATTAAAGAGCAAATTTTTATGCTTTGAAAAATTATTACAATTATTATTTTTATTTATTTTTACACCCACTTCCCAGATAGCACCCTCCCATAGCCTTCCTCCCCCCACTAGAGCCCTTATACTCTGAAATCCCTGCTACTGTCTGCTGTGTTGTTGCCACCCCCAGCCATTTCCCACTACTTGCTCTTCTGGTGAATCTAGTCAGCCTATCTAGAGATCTTTCTTTTAGGAAGGTGTCTCTGAGTCTCTTGGGCCACCCTAGCCAACAACTCAAAGGAAGGTATCTCCTGTCTGGCCTTTAGCTATATACATGGCCTTTAGCTATATACATGGACTCTTAAAGAATTATATTGATCCCTTTAATCTTTGGTTATACTTTTGGTTTGGATGTTTAAGACCGTAGAGTTGGCCCAGGTAAACTAATTTATTTTTACTCTTAAGGCCATTTGAGGATCTGTTCCTCGGGGGTCACATGGGCTTGGGAGGAGCCACTGGCTCCTTTCTTTTACCAGTTCCGCTTATGTAAAGATAAGTCAAAGGTCCTCATCCTATTGCAGAAACACTTGTACATCCATGTTTGTTGCTGCTCTTTTCACAATAGCTAAGAGATGGAAGCAACCTAAGTGTCCCTCAATTGATGAGTAGCAACCTAAATTTCCCTCAGTTGACGAGAGGATAATGAAAATGTGGTTCATATATACGATGGAGTTTTACTCAGCAGTAAAGAACGACGAAATCATGAAATTTGCAGGTAAATGGATGGAATTAGAAACTGTTATACTAAGTGAAGTAACACAATCTCAGAAAAAAAATCTACATATGTTCTTCCTCATATGTGGATCCTAGATCCAGACTCTGATAAATAAGTATGCAACCAAACGTAACTACAGGAACCAGGATAAATGAAAGGAAACATGGAGGTAAAGGAAAAGAAATAACCTGAAAGAGAAGAACAGTAGGAAACAGGCCTTAATAAAGGCGATATGGATAAAAATTTGGTTAGTTTAAGGGAGGAGGGAGATAAGGGTATACAAAGAACATAGAGGATAAAGGGAAAGAAGGAGCTCAAGAGAGGTAGGACCATAGGAGAAGGGTATTTTTAAGGGAGAAAGGGGGGATGTGGGGCACCTTAAGTGGGAAAACCATGATGGAGGGGTGAGACAATACGAGAGATAGTTTGTGAAATGCCTAGCTAGTTTTGAAAACCAGAGGGAACCATATTACTCCTACAACCTACTAACAAATTACAAATATCATTTTTTAAGTTTGTAACAAAGCAGATTAATAAATGGACCTAGGCTTTGTCAAGACTCAGTTTCTTAACTAACATCTGAAAAAATAAGCATAAACAAGCATAAACAGTTGACTTAATCAAAATGAAAACCTTGTCTAATGTGCAAATTCTCTTTTTACTTTTAAATTCATCACATGAATAAAATTATTATTCTTGACATTCCTGATTTAAAGTGTGTGATTTTTGGACTTGCAAAGAGGGATTAGGTCTGGAGAGGCACATTGGTCCATTTGTTTTGGGAAATCTAGGAACGGCTGTATTTTAGCTTAGAGGATCACCTCCAAGGTTGAAATAAGCATTAATGCTGAGTGTTGTGAGTTGGTATGTAGTCTGGTTAATGAAACTTCATCCCCAGTGTCTACCAATCCTCTGGATCATCCTCCTTATTGTTGTGGGAAGCACAAACACCTACCTAGAAATGTCAGGTAGCTCAAGATGTGGGGCAACCAACTTCACCTTCCTGAATGAGCTTTGGAAATCCCTTTTGACAAAAGGATCAGGAATGTTTTTCTTGTGTGATTTTCTATGAGACCACCATCTGTATCAATGTCAATATACCTCCAATACTTCCATTAGGATCCTAGTCACCTAGAATCACCAAGAATGGGTCAGAGGATTGCATTTGTCTATTTTCCTCAGGGCACAAGGGTCCCTCATATGTGCGTGTGTGTGTGTGTGTGTATCTGTGTGTGTGTGTATGGTGTTTTTTTTTTACAGCCCAAAAGGTGCAGAAAGCAGGGAGTTT
>NW_008353490.1:1882911-1885457 GCF_000622305.1 Nannospalax galili
CTTAGAGAAAATTTTCAGCTTTTATCAAGTGAATTACCATTTACATAGAAATAGTCTATAAAAAGATAGATAAAAATGGTTATGTCAATTTGGAGTGTAGTCTTAGATTATAAAAGGAGTAGTGAAGAAGAATTCTTCCTAAGCACCACCACAGTAGAGTAAATTAGGATGATTCAGTCCTGCATAGATTACAATAGAGAGCTCTCAAAGATTTACTCTAGTTCAATGTAAGTAAACAAGTTTTTTAACAATCTTAATTTTATCCTACAACAAACATAGCATCCAAATGACTAAGATTTAGAAAGCAGAGCTAAAGTATCTTATATCAGCAGGTACTGCAAAATAATTCCAATTGAATCCAAATGGCATTCACGTCTCAAGCATGGAGATGAATTTTACACCAAATCAAAAGATGGACACTAAGCCATCTGAAAACAATAACAACAACAAGAATGTCAACAGTTTTTTCAATCAAAATCTGAACTTTCTTGTCATATAACCACAACAATTGCTTATCAAATGATTCTATAGAACCTCTAATTTGTGATTGAAAGTTCCTAAAAAGGGCTAGGTGTGGTGGCACACACCTTTAATCCTAGCACTTGGGAGGCAGAGGCAGGCGGATCTCTGTGAGTTCAAGTCCAGCCTGGTCTATGTAGTGAGTTCCAGGATAGCTGGGACTACAGGGAGACCCTATTTCACAAAGATCAAAAAAGAAAGAAAGAAAAAAAAAAGAACCATAACTTACCCCCCAAATGTATGCATGACTGATTAACTTATTAGAACTTCAAAGATGTGAAGAGAGGATGGAATATTCTAAGCCCAGAGCTAAATTTTCTTGAGCTATTGTTCATCCTTAATAGCTATGTATTGACCTTCTCTGTGTGTAATCGAGCATCTCTGTAACCATTAGGTACGTCCTTTGGAATGTACAAGTCCTAGTTCCTATGAACTGAAAGCCTAAGAAAGCTATCAGATAGCATTGAGGCCTGAGCTAGATTTCTTTGCTTTTCTGTGACTGATCTTGATAATTCCAACAATGTACTTGAAATATTTCTTGACTCCTGACTTCCTTTGTTCTTTTACTAAAAAAACCTCAAGGAACTGGTCCCACATTGGAACAAGAAATTTGGGGTTACCTGAGACTGTGTTCACGTAACATGATTGCTCATAATTGGTGTCAGAAATACTATCCCTTAAGCCCTTTGTGGTGAGACTTCTGTTTTTTGCATCTACAAGAAAAGCAGACAGTTCAGATGCTGCTACTACTTACCTGGCTTAGCGGCATCAGGAAGCACTGCACACCCTACCTGTCTCTGCCCCAGAAATGACTATTAGGACTAAATTGTTCCTAAGGGAAGGAAGTTAATGAAGAGAAGGGAAGAGAGATAATTTTCATATTTCATCCACAGAAGAGCAAGAATGTCAAAATTATTGTCATCCTTGGAAATGCTGGATTTTGATCATTTGATGACTATTAATTGACCAGAAAGTAAAAACTTTCCAGAAGGAGGCACATCCTACTTCATACTTAATTTGCTGCAAAATCTTTAAATGGAGACAGCTGCTTCTAGAATAGGACCCCTAAGATTTCTTTTCCCATTTGCCTGCCAGTCTCAATTCCAATGTAATTTAGATCACTTGTACTACGTTCTTTCTAAAGGCTAACAATGGGAAGTCATTGCATTCAGATTTCTTTCCACATTTTTAAAGGTGCTTCTCACATTATTTGAATTTCAGTTTCATTCTTTGGTTGTCTTCTGTAGTGGTACTAACTGCTCCTACTTCTTGGGATACTGCCCACTGTTTTTACTGTCATTCATATAATATCTACTTGTTTCTTTAAACTGCCTCTAAGATTGTCTCAGATACTAACTTTGGAGAATGTGAACTCCCCAATCCATGTGCTTCCATAGTACCCACTAACAATGTCAACAATTTATTGCTCTGTTGACGCATCAGTCTGTTTTGTAATTGTCCTTTGCTTCATATGTCTTCCACTTATTGAAAGTACCAAGAGGTTAAAGATACATCTCCTTGATAAATATATTCCTGAGCCCTCATTTCTATGTAAGGCAAATAGTTGATGCTGAATAAATATTTTTGTTATGGCTACAGAAACTCTAAGGCTCTCTTGATGAAAGAGAGGGAGAAATTCAATGGAAATAATGGACATGGGTGCCTTCTAATTTTATTTGTCTCTAAAACAGCATTGAGATATAATTTAGGAATCATACAGTTCACCCCTTTACATAGGCAATTCAATAATTTCTATGTGATCTTAGAACAGCTTTTCAACCATCATCATAATTTTCTTGAATGTATTTTCCTTAAATGTATCCTTATCCACTATAGAATATTACCATCATGGGAGACACAATAACCTTATCTTATTTCTGTCCCATCACACCAGCCCCTCACACTCTGACACCTATCTTTCTTGATCTAGTCCCTGGCCTAAGGTAATGATTTATCTACATTTGTTATCTATTTGATTGTTTTGGAAATATTTTTCATAAATATTCTCCCCATTCAACAGTTATATA
>NW_008353490.1:1885506-1888603 GCF_000622305.1 Nannospalax galili
TTTAACACATATACATCTACATATAGGCACAGCCTATATACATCTATATATATACATACATACACTCATATCTATGTATCTATATATACAGATAATTATACATATACACAAACATATATACACACATACACACATTCTACACAAAGTATATTTCCAACATCTTCAAGAGCTAAGTAGAGCATCTATATGCTTCTAGAGTCTGGTAGCCTCAGGATGCCTGTCTAGAGTGTGTGTGAAGGTTGAAGGAGATAAGATTTACACTCAAACAGGATAGTTGCCTTCAACTGGACGAAACTTTTCCCAGTGTTTGTCTTGCTTTTGGTATCCTGACCCTTGTTTCCCCAGACCTTACAGAGAAGCCTCCCTTAGATTTTCTTAGCATTTTTTTTAATTGTAGGCTTTTACTGTGCGGATAAATCTTTTTTGAAATCACCTTGTCTCACAAACCAGGACTTCAGGGCCCAGGAGCCATCTTGGAAAGTTCCTTTGAGGAAAGCAGAACCTGTCCTCAGGCTCTTGGGAGAAGGAAGTTTCTCTCCAATCCTGTCATGCTTAAAGTCATGGAGGTGTCTTTGTCTAGAAATTAAGAGAAACTTTACTTGTAAAATCAAATGCAATAGTGTAACAGATGATCTATTTGTGTATATGACAGAAACAAATCAAGTGTTGGAATAATCATTTTGATTATGTTCTCACAGAGGTTAATCATGGTTTCTTGGTGTCACATACCTGACTAGAACATCTTTTTGGCAAGAACCAATGATAGACATTCCCTCTTGAGAGACAGTAAGAACAGAAAGGGGAAAAGTCAGTGATCACATAAAAGCTCCACAAGAACATCCTGAGAGATTCCTTTGCACCCTCCTAAATGTTATATCACCTCTCAATATGACACAGTCATTTAGAGACTAAGAGACCATTGCAGCTCATCAAAAAAAGCCTATAAGGATATTTAATAGTTACAACACAGCATTCTATTCCTGATCCCTCAAGGTTACTGCCCATCTTATAAGAGCAAAGTGTATTTACTCCATCTGCATGTTCTAAAATCTTAACAGTTCCAACACTGTTCAAAAGACTGAATCCAATGTCTTCTCTGACCAAATGTCTTTTGGTGTGACCAAAGCTTATCTGTGAAGCTGCATAACGATAATGATAAAATGCTATGCATATCCATCATATAAAGGCTGAGAGTAAACCCCTACCAAAAGTAAGGGACATGAATTATAGAAAAGAGCCTGATATGCTCAAAGCAAGAACAAAACCCAGAAGGAAAAGCATTGAATCCTCTTGTTCCATGTCTATCATCCAGAGCACATGATGTCTATGATTAAGTTTGGACATCTTCACTGATATGGTCCAATCACACTTCAAATATCTGCTTTCTTGCATTAACTCTGTACTTTGTCCACAACATTCCTTAGCAGAGCATTTCATATTCCTTCATCTTCAATAGTATGGGTCTCCATTACAGATTAGGATTCACCCTATAGATTTACACATCACCCTTTCAGAATGTAGCTCACTGATTCAACCCTGTCACACACATTGACTAGTTTCCCAAGATTTCTTTGACATGTGGATGGAAGTCTGCAGGGTCCCATAATGCTAGCACTCTGTATATCTTGAAAGGAAGATCATTATCCCATGTCAAGGTCTACTCAGAATTCAAGCGATAGCTAAGCTTCTTTGTGCAATGACTTCACTAGCTTTTGACCATCTCTAACAAAATAAAGCCAGGGAAACAACCTTCTTGATGGTTCTGTGTGAGCAGGAAATCCTGGAGCACTCTTCACTCAAGGAAAAAACTATTAATATATGTTCACTATTTTTTGTTATTGAGCCTGGAGTGAGAGATTTGGCCAGTTTCTGAGATGTTCTCAAAGTGTTTTTCCCATTTTCTGCAGCTATATCATGTGACACCTTTTTTTTTTTCTGCTACTAATTTCACTGAGAAATAGCTTCTCTCTGCAAGTATAGACATGCAGTTCTAAATGAACTGCCAGCTTTTCATATCATTTTGGTCCTAACTACAACTTGTCTAAAAGCATTAAGCAACAATCATGCCACAGACTAAATCCTGGTCTGTCCATAAATTTCCTTTATCAAAATATTCAGTCTTTCCCCTTTAAGCTGAAACTCCTACAATTTCTCAGGACATAACCAAACTCCCCTTTAAACTGAAACTCCCACAAACTCTCCGGATAAATGTTGACAGGCTCTTTGCCATAATGTAAGAAAAATAGCCCCTAGTCCAATTAAGAAGTGTCATCATTCCTGTCACTAATAAGCACAGTTTTGCATTTATACATTCTGATCAGCATTCTCATCTTCCGAGATCACATAAAAATGACCATTTTCTGCTTATAAAAGTCTAGGCTTTTTTCTAGCGAGCTTCTCCAAACTTTTCCATGTTCTGCCACAAACCAGTTCCAAATGCCTAAGAACCGCATGATCAGGATTAACCAAGGCAATGATCATACTTTTCTGAAACCAGTTCTCTGTTATATCATCTCTGTTATATGTGAGTAAACATATTTTTTCTCACTGTAACCAAATATCTAAAAAAAAAAAAAAACATTAAAAGAGAAGATATTTATTTTAGTTCACAATTCCAAGGTCTTAAGTCCATACATAGTCCTGTTTTGTTGACAGATACTACTTCTGCACCACCATGGAGGCGAATAATCACCATGTGGGAATCTTATAACCATAGTTACTCACGTTACAGTAGACAGGAAACAGAGACATCTTCAAAAGTATAAACAGTAACCTACTTTTTCCAGGCTGGCCTGACTTTCTGAAGTGGCTACCACCTCCCCATATAGTACCATTAGCTGGAGAATAGCCATTGAACATGAAAGCCAGTGGGTAGCATTTCATATTCAAATTGTGATAGTGTTCCTAACATCTAAAGTTAGTGCTCCATGTGTAGTTAAATTCAGAGAACCTTCCAACCCAATTACAAGTTTATCCTAACAAAAATTCCATTACTCTTGGAAGAGAGAAATGTCATGTCATAAGGAAATATGCATTTCCTTTCTCCATGACACCCACATGAGCAAGTTGCTTTCCCAGCAAAAGAGGCAAGAAAAGA
>NW_008353490.1:1888709-1894128 GCF_000622305.1 Nannospalax galili
ACTAATGTATTCATATTTTAGTTTAATAATTATCGATGAGTTAATTATCATATCTCTAGTAAAGCAAAGCAGGATTGTTTGGTTTTGTTGCTACTTGAGCTATTCTTTTTCTACAAAGCAAAGCTGAATAGCCTTCTGATATTGCATTTTATCTAAATTTATACTTTGTATCTCAAAGGGCAATCCTATTGCCCTCTTTTCTGAGGATACAGAAAATACTCCTCCAGATCTGTAAATGCTGATATTAAATTTCTTTCTAACAGGAGCCTTGATGTTTAAAAGAAAAACTATTGATTTTTCTTTCTGAGAAATGGAGGAAGTTTCTGTGTCTATCCTATGAGGAGATTGTGGATAAAATGTCAAATGCCCCTCTATTTCAACAAATAGTGCATGTTTGGAAAATGACAGGTTCCTAAACATGTAATTCCCCAAACTTGACATCATAGGAAAGTAAGGCAATAGCCTACTCATAAACACTTATATGTTTTCAGACAATATTGAACTATAAGCTTGCCTACACATTGTAGTTTAGATTTTTAAAAATATCCTCCTGTGTTTCCAGACAAGATAGGTAGGAATCACATATTTAAATTACCTGCCTCTTTGTAAACCCGCAGAAGTAATGAGAAAAAGAGTTGAATAGAAGCTGTAAGCTGTGATGTGTCCTCTAGCAATAAATAGTTGCCATGGCAACAAGAACTAGGTAAATACAAATGAAAGAAATTCTTTCTCATGTCTAAATTCGTATCATACATATTTGATACTTTTAGTGAACATTTGTTCTTATCATAAAAGGAAAGAGCATTAAATCCATTTAATTATCTATTAGTATTTTTAATTTGTCAGTTAATTTATATCAGATAAAGAAGTATGTGCCTTGACCCAAAGCAGGTATTCTCCTAAAGCATTCTATGGTGTAACTTCTGATTCAGTTAGCAGTAAGGAGACTTGATAATAATCTGAGAGGCAAGATTGATGCATAGCTTTGAGCTGTGAAAAGGAAGTCTCCTTTACCTCCCTTGGCACTGTTTTAGAGCTGGACTTTTACTCGAGAAGCTTTCCATGTGGAAGGAACACTGGAAAATAGCAACACTGACACTTTGATTTAAGAACTTAACTCTAGTTACTAAAATGCTAAAAACAAAACTATTTCAAATTTCCCCAGCATCTTGGTGTGATTCCAAGTGGATTTCAATACTGACTTGTAGAACATCACTCTTTTTGAAGCAAAAGACAAACCTTTCCCCTGTATTTTGTACTGTACTCTGCCATTTGGAGATCGGAAAGGCAATACTGAGAAAGAGCAGGGCTCCTCAGTGGCAGGGGCAGAGGTGGTTGTGCTGGGTTCCTCAGCAGCAGGGACTTGTGTGGGTCAGCATGAGCCAGTTCTTACCAGGTGAAATGAGGCCAGCTGGTGTTTGCTGCTCAGTCATTTAATATCATGCATTTCTATCATAGCAAAGTCTGTGGCATTAAATCTCTCTTCTGTCAAGGGCACTTGAGTTTCAAAGGATAATATCTGTTTCCTTATGGAGAATAAAGCAGCAAAGAACCAGGGACAATAAACACGAAGAACTGGGGACAAAACAGTTATAAGAAAGACAGAGAAGCTCAGACTTACATTTTAAAGCAGTCAGTCAGTGAGATATTTACAAGAATGTGGGACAGGCTGAGACTCCATTCTTCAGGCTATGAGCTTACTTTATGGATATTTTGGTATCAAAGGGAGTCATGGTCCTTCGTAAACTGGATTGCTCATGCTACCTATTTCACATATGGATAGAAGATCAGATAAATGTACAAAATAAGTACCCTTTTTCATTATATTTGAAAATAAATCTATAAAGTTACCCGAGTGACCTGGATTATATACTTGAATGTACTTACTAACACATATATTTACATACAGAATAAAAAACCCCTCCGTGTATGGATAGCATAATACTTTACAGGAAGTTGAAAATGTGGTTTGATGTACTGATGCATTTGTGTGTGAGGGGAGTGTCAAGATGGAATTTGTTGATAATTTGAGAAGAAAGAAACTTTAAGATACTTCCATAATATAATCTTCAACATAAAAATGTTTCTCTACATGAGTCCATATGTATAGCTAAATGCTACAAAAGAAGAAATAGTGCCAGACAGGAGAAACCTTCCTTTCAGTTGTTGGCCAGGGTGGTCCAAGAGACTCACAAAATTGCTCAGGCTATTGCCACAGACCTTGATGTCCTCCCAGAACTTGAAGATAAAGCCTTACTGCTGAAGACAAAACATATTTTGGACATAGGACTTAGAGCAATAGAGTTGCAACTGACCTGAAACCACTTCCCCTGAAGGCTAGTTCTCACAGCTTTGGAGAGCTCTATGAAGGTGCCTAAGGAAAACATCAGTGGATGATCCAACACTATCTTCAAGACCAAATAACCACATCAATGGCCAGCACAGCATACATCATTGGTGTAGTGGCATTTTTATCTTGGAGACAATCAGCAGCTACCAATTAGGACTAAAAGCCCACTCAACAGGAGGAAACTTAAGTGTGGTACTGTAAACATAACCAAAATGGATGGAGTGGTCATAGATCTTAGAGAAAACCTCAAGACTGTCATATCCCTAGACTAATGTAATGCCTTACTATATGGAAAATATGTATCCTTATATTTACAGACAAATATCCCAGTCACCACTCATCAAAGAAGCTCATTTTGTACTAGTCAGAGACTATTACCAAGTACCACACCTGGTCACACACAGACATTGTCTATGAATTGCCCAGGCCTAAGTAACACATCCACACTGTAACCTCTACACTTAAGGCTCATGGAACATAGAATAAGGGTAAAGAAAAGGACACTATTGAATCTCTCAGTTCTCAATAATGAAGCTCCCTCATGCAGGGGAAGGCCAGGAACACAAAAGGTCACAAATGGCCAAAGCATAGAGATGAAGAGGCTGATGAATGCTGGTCCTTGGGCAGGACTCCTTCATTAAACTTCACCCACTCAGACCTCAGGGACCACTGTGGAAGAGGGGGTGGAAAGATTGTAAGAACCAGGGAGGAGGTACATAACCATATGGAAACAGAGTCCTACAATCATGTGATTCTATGGCCATGGTGTCAACACAAGTCCCGTGCAAACTCAGGCAGACAATAACCCAGCATAGAACTGGGAAAATGAACAGCAGAATTCAGATATTTCTTATCTGAAGAAATATTGGCAACTGATTGCTGCTAGGTGAAGAAGAGCTGATCTTCCTAAAATAATGAACTCTAGATAGGCTGACTAGACCTCAGTGGATGGACTTGCACTGGGAAATGGCTGGAGACACTGATGACACAGTGGGATGACAGAGTACATGGGCTCCAGAGAGGGTAGGTGTGGGGTTATGGGAGTGTGCCAGTGGGGATGGGTTATAAAGATGATTAAGATTGTTTGAGATGTTCTGTATGAAACAGACAGAAATTCAATATAAACAACAACAACAACAAAAAAGCCGGGTGTAGTGGCGATCACCTTTAATCCCAGCACTTGGGAGGCAGAGACAGGCGAATCTTTGTGAGTTAGAGCCCAGCCTGGTCCACATAGTGAGTTCCAGGACAGCTGGGGCTACAGGGAGACCCTGTCTCAAAAAGACAAAAAAAAATTTCCACTTGATTTTCTAAAGTAGTTCTTCCAGGCATCTGTTGCTAAATCAAGTCCCTCAGATTGTGAGTAAAATTGTCATGGTCCTTAACTGAGACACTCCAGTACTGGCAGCTTACTAAGGAAAGAAAACATAGTTGAGTTTGGACATAAAAACAAACAAACAAACAAAAACAAACAAAGGAAAAACAGTACTAACAAGCAGATGGAGAGATTTACAAAGTGAATATTCACAAGAAATACCGGACAGCTGTATAATACAGGTGAAGACACCAGCTACTTAACAGACTCATTCTTGTAAGATTTGGATACTGCTCATTGAGAATAAAGGCTGTGGGTGCTCCGAATCTGATTTAAGAAAACAACAAATGGAACAGAAGCCAATACACTGTCTAAAGCAGTGTTCTATGGAGATTTAATGTATATACTATGTAATCCATTTGTTTTAAATTGTATAGCTCAAACATTTCAGTGAACTCTGATATTCCCATCAACAATACAGTTTTAAAATGATTTTTCCTCTTTTGAGAGAAAGTGTGGTGGTTTAATGAGGCCACCCTTAATCCTAACTCACTGTAATTTCCAGACCTAAGTAACTTTTGGTTTTTATAGATTTGCCTTTGCTGGACATTTAATTTGAATAAAATTGTATAGTAACTGGATTTATGTCTATTTTATAGAGTAGCACATGTGGGAATACACACACTTGTGATATATGATTATTTTTATGAATGTCAAGAATTTTCTAATAGTTTCATCAGGACATTTGAATATTAATATTATACAAATTTCTTTGTGAAATCATAGACTAGCATAACTATAACTATATGTCAGAAATAGAGCAGCAGGCATGCTGATCAACTGAAAATATCAATAAGAGGAATGAGATTTATGTATTTAGTGAACTTTTATTTCAAAATTTCTGACTAATCTTATAGGCTTTGATTTCATTGTAAAACTAATGCCAGTAATAAATTAGGCTATTTTCCTCCCAGAAAGCCAATAATGAAATAGTGTGATTGAAATCACATTAGCAAGTGTCATAGAAATTTATAAAGGAAGAAAAACAACGTGGACTTCAAAGTCAGTGTTGTTCAGTAAATTTAATAATTTAAATTATTTTCTAGAGTTTGAGTGTTTTGAATTGTTTGATATTTTAAACATAACAATGAATTAATGAATAATAAAATAAATTTAAGATAATCCATATACAAAATAAGACCTAGAATAGCACTTTTAGTTTACAATCACTCTAAAAACAAAAGTCTGTGTTGCTGGTGTTTGCTTCCTGTGGTAAATATTATCAGTTCCTTACATATTAGTTAATTTTTGTTTCTGTGATAAAACATTATGACCAAAAGCAACATGGAAGAATAAGTTTACTTTGGCTTAACACTTCCAGAGGGAAAGTCCATAATAATGGGGGAAGCACAGCAGTAGAATGTCTGACCAGGAAGCTGAGAGATCACATCTTTGACTGTAAACATGAACAAAGAGAGCAAACTGGAAGTGGGGCAAGGCTAGAGACTCTCAAAGCCTGCCCCAGTGATGGTCTTCCTTCAGCAAGGCTACATGTCCTAAAAGTTCCATAAACTCTCAAACATCACTATGATCCCCTGCTTCACAGGGGCTATGGCCACAGGGGATCTATTGTTTAAATGCATGTGTCTATAGATGTCATTTCTCATTCAAACAAAACATTCTGTTCCCTGGCCACCATAGGTTCAAGGCAATTTATTTATTTATTTATTTATTTATTTATTTATTTATTTATT
>NW_008353490.1:1894143-1910521 GCF_000622305.1 Nannospalax galili
ACTGGGTCTCCTTGTAGACCCAATGGGCATGAAAGTTACAGTGTAGATGTGTAATATCTTAATGCAGGTTTTGCATTTAACTTTAAAAGTCCTCAGTCTACAACAGTTTTAAACCTGTTTAAACATCTAAAGTCCTAAGTCTCCTTTGAAACTGAAGACAGTCTCTAACTGTGACCATCCGTAAAACAAATTCAAATTATGCACATCCAAAATACAATGGCACAGAACACATATTACCATTCCCAATCGAAGGAATGTGGGCATCGTGAAGAAATCCTGGACCAAAGGAAGACTGAAAACCTGTAGAGCAAACACTAAATCTATATCCAATATCTGGGACATTAGCTTCAAAGGACTAAGCTGGTCCTGCCCCTTGAGGTTTCCTGCTTGCAACATACACCTCTCTCATGTGAGGTTCTACTCACTTCAAATCAGGCTTCACTTTCACAGCTTCACACAGTGGTCTCTCACAACCTCACAGGGACTTCTCTGCCATGTGTAACCTGGCCTCAATGGCTCTCTGAAACAATGGAGAAAGAATCCATGACACTATCACTGTTGCATCTTTCATGTCTCCAAAGCTAGTACCATGTGGACAGCAATGCCATGTTTAGTATGCAGGATGGGGTAGACTCTGGCCTACATGTACCATTTAACAAGAGATTTTTGATACTTTATAGGAGCATAAAACAGCTTAGGATCTCTTTAACAAGTTGGAAGCTCACCTGGGTGGGGTCTTATTCTGAAAGCACCCTAACCAATGTACCAGTATAGAGCAGGAACCCTCACCTTTAATATTGCTAATTTTTAATAGCCTCCTTTCCAGCCTTTGCTATTACATTAAGTTTTCCAGTGCTCTTTTCTCTCCAAACTATGCATTTTGTTTTCCTTTCTGCCCCACTTGCTTTTTTTTTCTGGTAAGCTTACATAAGAGTGATCAGTAATAACTATGCAACAGAATCAAGATTATGCTGTCTTGAAATTTCCTCCACTAAATAAATCAGTTCATTATTTTTTAATGTAGCTTCATATAAATTCTTATATCATGGGAAAAAGCAGCCAGATTCATTGCCAAAATATCACAGAAATGGTCTCTAGCCCAGTTGCTAATAGAACCCTTCTCTGAAGCTTCAAGAGATAGGCCTCCACATTCCACATCCCTCGCAGCACCACTGTTTTCCGTGCATTCTACCAGAATGGTGGGTTAAGCTAACAGTGCATGGACTGCTCTTTTAGTACCTAAAGTGAAAAAAGTCTTCCCCATTCCTCCCAAAACCAACAGGGCAGATTCTTCACAGCAATACCCCACTCTTTCATACCAACTTCACATTTTGTTACTGTGATAAAACATCGTAGACAAAAGCAGGTTAGGGAAAAAAAGAGTTTATTTTGGCTTGTGGTTTCAGAGGGAGAGTTCATAACATCAAGGAAGGTATAGCAACAAGCAACTAGAGCAGGAAGCTAAGTGAGCACACTTTTTCCTCTTGTAAGCCCAGAGAATGAACTGGAAGTTCAGTAAGGCTGTGATAGACTTCCTCCTAGTCACTGACATCCTCCAGCCTGGCTGCACATCCTAAAACTTACTTTCAACCCCAAAATCATCATCACAAGAGGCCAAGTGTTCCAATGAAACTTTCAATAAGAGCAGAAATTACAGAAATTATGCAAACACATGGAAGCTAAACAATACACTGCTGGATGAAAATAAAGAATAAGAAGAAATCAAGAAGGATATGAAAATGTTCTTGGAATTGAATGTAAATGAAACACAACATGCCAAAATCCATGGGATACAATTAAGACAGTCCAAAGAGGAAAGTTTGTAGCACTAGGTGCCTAAATAGAAAATCGAATAGATAACAATAATGCACCTGCAGACTTTGGAAAAAATAATTAAAAAGACACTTAAAAGATGAGAAGAAATTATCAAAATCAGGGCTGAATTTTAAGAAACTCAAATGCAAAATGTAGTATAAAAATCAATGAAACAAAGAGAAGCTTTTTGGAAATTTTAAGCAAGATTGACCAAACTTTAGACAAATTAACCAAAAAGGAGACGATCAAAATTAATAAAATAAGAGATGAAATGGAAACATTACAACAAGTACTGAGGAAATTAATAGAATCATAAGGATCTACTTTAAAATATTATTCCACTTAACTGTAAAATCTAAAAGAAATGGATGGTTTTGTATATATACATGATCTACCAAAGGTAAATATGCATGCAGCAACCAATGGGGTAGAAGCAGTAATTAACAAATCACACAACTATACCTAACATGTATTTGTATATTTAGTGAAAGTGTATTTTTCAGCAGGACTTTGAAGTAATATATTTTCCTCTGGTTTTTCACACCATCTAAGCATTATTTATCTTGCCTCTCCCTTCCCCTTAGAAACCACCTTACTCCTTTGCCAGTTAAAGTACCATTTTCCCCCCATTCTCCATTAATAAAAGCTGTCTCATTATATCTCCCCTCTCAAACTCTGTCCTCCAGGTGTCTGATTCCTCCAAGACGTGGGGCCTGCTGCAGAAAGTGGACTGAGGAGGGGTTTTCTGCACCATCGTGGAATGGAAGCTGAGGCTGAGGGTGTGGAGAGAGATGGCCCCAATGCCTCACCCATGTGGATGCAAGAGGGGGCATTTACCAATCTGGGACAAGACTGTAGGCCTTGGCAAGAGGTAATGAAGACTATGGGTCGGCTGCCGGAGCATGTGAGGTGGCAGGCTCCTGTGTAAGAGTGCTTGTCTTTGTGTAAGTTCCCCCATTTACCCCCTCCCTATCCGAGGGCATAAACCATAATAAATTCACATAAAATTATAATATATGGTATGTCTGATTGTGCAAGAGACCCCCAGGGAACTCTGATGACAAACTCCTACTTCCCCTTTTAAGTTTTTTTAAAGAGTTCTCCATAGTGCCAGCCAGGAGAAACCCCCATTTGAGTTGTTGGCAAGAGCAGTGAAAGAAACTTCCAAAATGACACAGGCTATTGCCACAGTCCTTGATTGTCTCCCTGAACTTGAAGGTAAGACTGCATGGCTAAAGACAGTCCACACTTCAGACACAGGACTTGGAGCAATCAAGCTGGAACTGACTTGGAAACCTCCTCCCATAGTTTTAAATAATATTATGCAATCTGCTAATGGAGAAAAATCAATCAATTATCTAAACCAGTATTAAATTCTAATAAACAACAATGATTGGACATAAGAGTCTCTCAGTGGGAGGGAACTCATGTGTGGTACTGTAAACACAGTCAAATATATATAGATGGAGTGGTCACAGAGCCTAGCGAAAAACCTACTTTTGCCATATCCCTAGACCAATGTAATTTCTTACTTTATTCTAAATATGCATCCTTATATTTACAGAAAAGTGTACTTTTCACCTCTCATAAAAGAAGTTTCTTTCTGCCACAAGTGGAGCCTATTAGAGAGTTCCAAAATTTGCCAAACTCAGAGAATATGTCTGTGAGACACTTAACCCTAAATGATGCATCTTCAATGCAACCTCTACACATAGGATGAATGCATCTCTCAACTCTCACCAGGGAGCTTCCCTTATGTAGCATATGGTGATAAACACAAAGATCCACAATTGGCCAATGTGCAGAGACCAAGAGATTACAGACTCCTTATCCCTGAATAGGGCACCTATTTCAAACCTCTGCTTCCCAAGACTCAGGATTCAGTGAAGAAGATGTGGCAGAAATACTGAGTCAGAGGGGGTAACTGACCACAAGGAAATCCCAACATAACCTAAGCAACTGATGGTTTATAGGAGTGGGAAAATCAATATTTTCAGGGATGGTAGTCTTGGTGGGCCTGGCAGAGAGACCTACACTGAAAAATATTTAGGGACACAGACTCTGTATAAGAGTACATTAAATTGGGTGGGTGTGGGGAGATGTGTAAATAGGGTATGAAATCTAAATACTATCAAACTGTATTTCACAAAAATTATAAATATTCAATTTAATAAATCACCCAACTAAAATTAGCCCAGGACCAGGTGGAAGCAATGTAGAATTCTGCCTGACTGTCAAAAGACAGTTAACATCAATACTCCTCAAATTGTTCTGTAAAATAGAAAAAGGATAAATACTTCCCCCCCAAATTCTTTTATGAAGCCAGTATTATTCATATAAAAAACCCCAAAAGATTCAACAACAAAAACAAAACTAATAAATAAAATAAAATCAGAGTGTTTTTAAATCACAAATGAATAAAGACCTCAATATAAAACCTGATAATCTGAATCTGACTGAGGAGATAGTACGAAAGCACTTCAATTTACAGGCACAGGAGAGGACTTCCAGGCTAAAATTCTGGGAGTACAGGCATTCAGACCAAAAACTGACAAACAGGACTGCAATGAAACAAGAGAGCTTCTGTGCAGCAAAGGGCACCATCATTTGAGTGAAGAGAAAACCCACCGAAACAGAGAGTATCTTTACCAATTACACTTCTGACAGAGGGTTTGTATCTGGAATGTATAAAGAACTCAAATGGATAAACGTAAAAAAAAAAAAAACAAGAAAATTAAACGTTAGATTAAGGAACTAAACAGACAGTTCTCAAATGATGAAACACAAATGGAGAAATATTTTTTAAATGTTCAACAAATTTAGCCATCAGGGACATGCAAATTAAAAGTATTTTGTGATAGATGACAGGATATAGAGAAGAATCTGCTATTATTCTGCTAAATGGACATATTATTGAATTGAATCATAATGGCTTACTTTTATACCCATAGATTAGTGAATCTCTTAATACTTATCAGAGAAGCTTTTTTTGTTTTTTGTTTTTTTTTGCAGTATAAGGTGGTCAACACCGAAATTGTTAAAGGGCAGAAAAAGAAAATAGAATGTTCAGTCCTAAATGGGACACCTACATCATATCTCTTATCCTAAGGAATTAGGTAGTATTGGCAAAGAAATTTTAAGAGCCAGAGTTGGTGGATGAGTACAAGGCAACATTGTTTTCTGGAACAATGGGAAAATTGCATATATGTAGTCACAGTGCTTGTGGCAGCATACATATAACCTATTCAAGCTCAAGTCAGTGAAAATTCAGGCATGGGGTACAGATGGTGCAAAGTTGTGCCCCTAGCTGTTGATCTATTCAGTTGATAGCTTCACAGAGAACAAGAGCTAGTTTTCTAAATAAGTTTGACCCCCCCCCCAGTAGGTTGACCATACCTCAGGGGCTGGCCTTACACTCAAGAGCATTTGGGAACACAAACTGAACAACATGGGTCAAAAACATAATAGACCGAAAGTTGGATTAGTAGGGAAATGGAGGTGGATATGGGAGGAGGTAAGGGTGGGGGTTAAATGTGATCAAATTACATTTGTATGAAGTTCCCAAAGAATTAATAAAAAATGTATTTTAAAAGTTATAATTAGAAAAGGAAACAGCTCGTGTTCTACTGAGATTTGGGTAAGATTTTACCGAAATGCAACAATTGAGGTGAGACTAAAAGTTTTTTATAAATGGATAAAAGAGAGAAGACAAAGGCAGATAACAAGCTATGAGCAACTAATCTTGAACGTCTACAATGTGCTTGGAAAATGACGCCATATTTACTTTTATGAAAGCACAATAGTAATGTGTAACAGCAAATATCTACCCAGCAGTTGAACAACGTCACAAACTCTTGCTGATAGTTTATTGTGCACAGGTTCTTGCATTATCATATAAAAATTTAAGAGTAACCAATGGTTGATGCCATTACCTCTGAGATTAATGTGTATTAGAAAATTGAACTGTACGATGTTTGCTGAAACCTATTGAGCCCCCAAAATCCTTTTGGTGGGTCGACTGGCAAAATGTGAAAAATATAGATCATTCATTAAAGATATTTTTTCAAATTAACAGAATAGCCTATCATTGCTTCCAAGGTGACTGTTACTCATACTTGTGGCATCTATTAAATACCCTTAACAGACACTTCCCATCATCTGTCAGAAATATGTATGACATATGCTGCTTCAATGAGTGATCTAAATCATAAACTTCGAATGTAATAACTGCTAAAGCAAATGAGTAAGATGGATTACTATCTGTAACCTCATATGATGTTCAGAATTTAGACCTGGTTAAAAACAATGTGCTGTTGATTTGTTACTTTTTCACACAGAGAGGAAAAAAAGTGTAATAAAAATTTTGACTTCGCACTAGTAAAAATGTTTGTTTTCTTAGAACAGAATCTCTAGGGAATCTGTTAGACAGATGGTTCTAGGTACAACTGTCATTAATATATGTCAGGTAAGAACGGGGATAAACAATTTTTGGATAATCTGTATGTTTTCTTTCAAAAAAGCTCCCCATAGGACATTCTTATGCTTATTAAATAAATTTCATTCATGAATTTCTATATTTATATTAGCAGTTTTGCACATATACACTGTACTGTTCAGGTATAGAATGAGCAAACCATTGTATGATTAAGAGATCGAGCCTCTTAAATGTGAAAGGAAGGTTGATCATTTATACATACTAAATGTGCCATCCTCCTTCATGAGATAATTCAAGGATATAAGACTGAAATTGCTTGTTTGTTATTTATACCAACCACCAATTAAAAAGTAAGAAGCTATTTGAAAAGTATATGCTAAAATGACTGGCTATGTACTAAGTTTTCTCAAGTTTGAGAAACAGCCCAGAATGCAATTAGTACTAAATCTGAAATTGACACCAAATTATCCCTTTGTTTCTACCCTTCAAATTCTAAAAGAATCTAGAATTAGCTAAATTCCAAGCTTTAAAAAAATTATGGCATTTAATCTTTGTTTATAAAGAATAAGCCATACGTTAAATTTTTGCTTATTGTTAAATTTATCTGTTTCAATTAAGGAAAGAACTGTCTCCAAAATTACCATGCCTCTATTAACTCTCAGCAGAAAAGCTTCCTTATACAGCAGATGGTGATTAATGCATAGACCCACAACTGGCCAATATGCACATTAAAAGGCCACAGGGTGCCTATCCACGATAAGGTATCAACTTTCTGCCCCCCAAAGCACAGGAATCATTGTTGAAAAGTAGCCAGAAAGATTATAAGAGTCAGAGGTGGTTGATGACCACCAGAAAACAGTTTTCCAGAAAGTTGAGAAGTTACTCATGAACTCACAACAATTGTGACAGCATGTACAAATCCCATGTAAGCTCAAGCAAAATAAAATCCCAGCATACATGTGTGGAAGTGGGGAAGAAATCCCAACTCTAACTGAAGAAATATTGGCAACTAACTGATTCTGAGAGGGGGAAGATTAGTCTCCTTTAAGGGTGTAGCTGTTGGTAGATTAACCAGACTCCAGTGGATGGACAGACATTGAAGGGCACTTGGGGACACAAATTCACAAATTTGACTCTATAGGCCTTTACACACACACATACACACACATATACACACACATACCACATACACACACATATACATATATATGTGGAGAGAGAGAGAGAGAGAGAGAGAGAGAGAGAGAGAGAGAGAGAGAGAATGAAATTGACCTGGAGGTACTAAAAGAGTTGCAGCAGCCAGAGGAGAAGATCTAAATGTGATCGAAATATATTGTATGAAATTCATGTAAATTCAATAAAAAGTGATAACAGACAGGAAAGATAATCAGCAGAGCAAAAATACACTGGCATTCTTCCACTGAGAAAACTCGTTTATGAAGAAGCTGACTTCTGTGTTTGTGAGTTAAGATAAAGAGCCCAGAACAGTCAGAACTGTGAGTCCACAAAGTTAGAAAAAATTGAGGAAGACCCAGAGTCAGATGAATTGCATTTTGTGGAATATTTTGTTCACTAATAAGGCACTTACCTAGATCTTGTTCTAGTAATCCCAAAGAACTCCATGTTGATGATGTTTGCAACTAACTTTGTGATAATTTGGAATGTTTTTAAAAAGAGTATTCAAGAAAATCACAGTTAGCTACAAGGCAATATGAATAAATGTGGACAATAAAGAATTGTGGATGTACTTGCACCATAGAAAATTGGAAACGATGATACCTCAAGCTTTTGTTTTGATACTGATTCTTATGCAATTTTAGTCAGGATTTCATTACTGCAATCTAAACCAGACCTTCTTCACCAGAAAGAACTGGAATCCCTTGGAGAAAAGCCTGAATTGTAGACTGTACGATCTGTGTGTGGTCAAAAATATTTCTTCAATTTTGTCTGTCAAGATATACTTTTGCTTCTTTTGGAGAAACTCACTGACAATAAAAGTGAAAGACGTTTAAATTAGATTCTTGAAAAGAAAAATGTTTAATGTGCAGAATTTGTTCATACCAAAGTACAAACCTGATTAAAGCAGTCATCTTGATGAAGAACAAATTGTGTACCACTGCTAAAGAAAGCAGCCTGCTTTGTATCTGGGGAAAAGTAGCAAAATTAGAGAACAACAACAACAACAAAACTACTTTCTGTCTTTAGATAAAACCAACTGTCAAGCTGTCCCCCAAACTGTAATTCAGGAAATAGATTTTACAGAAGCCCTCTAGGAATTCATGAAGTTGACAGCTGTGTCACAGAACAAGGACTCCATGGGGCTTGATGGCTACAAAGTGAGCAAAAGAAAGTGGCCAATGAGACACACTTCTGGGGCAAGTTCCTCAAAAAATCTTTTGGCATGGTACCAGCTCTGAGAAGGCCAGCAGGAAGGAAGGAAGAAAGAAGAAGGTAAGAGCTAAGTGAAATACAGTATCACGAAATCTCAGAATCATTTATTTCTGAGTCACAACTAAAAAAGAAAAACAAAACAAAACAAAAAAGAAAAATCATGAACTTGCAAAGTCAAAGGAGATATGGTGAATTTCAAAGGAGTCACAAATGAAACCCATTCCTAACTATGCGAATAGGTGAACCAATGGGTTAGACATTGCAACATGCAATGTAATGAAAGGCCTGAAACCTTCCTCAAAACTTCAGAGAACGCCTACAGCCTCTCAATGAATACAGGGAAGGACATTTAGAAGATTATAATTCCAGTAGCTAAGTTGACAGTTCAAGGCTGAACATTTTATTTCTGACACTGGTCCTAAATAGTGGAGCCAGGTAGTATATAACCTGGCCCATCCTGGTCCAATACTTGAACGCCTCAGGCTGTTCATCTATGTTCCAAATGTTCATCTTGATAAGTGAGGTAGAAGCTGTCTGCTGTTAGGACAAGGAAAGAGTTGCAGATGAATTGAATATCATATTCCTTGATGTACACAACCATTTCGGATTAATTTCTTTACATTTACTCTCAAAACACCAGCATGGGGCCTAGCCTCATTCTGCAGAATAAGAGATATTAACTACTACAAGAATAATTCTACAAAATAAGTTATGTGTTACTACTCCAAAGAATGGTGGTGGCATTATACAAAGGATTTGTAAACAAAAGATTAAGTCACTTGAAATATCTGTGTCTGTAAGTTGCGGCAGCAACATGATATTTATTCAGTAACATCATGGAAAGGGAAAAAACACTATATTATTATGGAATAAAGAAAGAAAAGATCTGGGGCTGGAGAGATGACTCAGTGGTTAAGAGCACTGACTGCTCTTGCAGAGGACCCAGATTCAATTCCCAGCACCACCATGGAGGCTATAAACTGTCCTTAATTCCAGGTCCAGGGGAATCCGAAGCCCTCTTCTGACCTCCATGGCACTGTATGACACAGGTGTACTCACATCCATGCAGGCAATACACTCTTGCCCACTATATATTGAGATTTTTGAATTGTAGGGATTGACCTAAATATCCTTTCTCCATCTTGAAGAGGAAACAAATGATCTAAGCCACCCAGAGCAGTAATTTTATGCATTAAAACATTTCTTCTACATCTATTTAGAGAATAAAATAAAATTAGCCTTCAGCATTATTAAGAAAGAAAATAGAATCAAGCACCAGCATAGTTATACCTTGGGACAAATTAAAAAACCTCAGGAAAAAACACATATATAAAGGTTGGGCCCTTAATAGTCCCAGAAGCTAGTGTTCCACTTCTTAACTTCAACTGAGTTAAATATCCAACACTCCCTTTTACGTGGCCAAGGAACCATAAGTGAAGTAAGGCTTGTAGTCAGACATTGGTCCCTACCAATACAGGTCTATACACATACGTGCAAACCCATGTGAACATGTTTATAAAAGAAAAAATGCATCGATTGCAACTGAACAACTTCATAATAATAATAAACTAGTCATTAAAATAATCATTGTTTTTTAAATTACATCTCTAAATCTCATTCCCTCTGAGCTAATTTCATAATTGTACATATTAACTGTAGTGCTCATCTATCTCCCAGAGCCCTTGAACAATCAATGCTAATGTCCTTAGATTATCAATATAGCCCCTTGTGTCTGTGGCTCCCTTGGCAGAGAGCTCTACTGACAGAACATGAAGTTAGGTTCTGGGAACAGTACATATTCACTCTCCAATTCTATAACCACTACTCCGGATGCTTTACTTAGTTCTACTGTATAAAGTTTTAGCTCTCTGTCTGAATAATTTTTCTTACTCGCAGTGGTAACAGGTATTGCCCACGAATTGTCTTCAAATGCATCAGATGGTCTGGCCAGAGAGAAAAATCATTTCATAAGTACCTGTGATGTTGTAGAATTAGACTGCAGAGTTAGGCTGCACTGAGTTGTGGTGGCCATGTCTGCTCTGGAATATATGTGGTATAATAAAGAATATACAGAATTTTAATAAGTGAATGGTTGTATTTTATCCATTCAACAATTTTAAAGGAATCATGCTCTCATTTAGAACATTCATTTGTGACATTTATTATAAAGAAATCATTGTTTAGGACCAGAAAGATGGCTCAGAGGGCAAGTATGCATGCTTCCAAGCCTGGAAAAGATGAGTCCCATCCCCAGAACTGCTGTGAATATTGAAAAAATTACTGACTCCACATAAAATTGTCCTATGACCTTCACACATGTTGTGGAATGTGCATAGCCAAATACACACATGATACACATACAATAACTTATTTGAAAATGAGTGAATACATAAAAATGAAAGCATTGTTTGAAATTAATGTATTTTGCAAAATGATTTCTGACAATTCATTTTTTAAATAACACAGCTTTATCTGCCTTCTTATATTTCATAGAAAGACTTGTTTTTCATAAAAAGAATTATTAGAAAATGTTAAAATATATAGCAACTTTTCATTTCTACCTAAAAGAACATGGGGTCTTAGTGTCCTTCACACTATGAGAGTATAACTTCAAATATCACAGCCATTTTTAAACATGATAATTGTTACTTATTATCTGAATTTAAAACCATTGCATTTTATTTTACAATTAGAGACTTCCAGACCTTTTCTGGGCATCTTTTATTAAAATTTGTTTATTTTAGATTTGTTTATCTAAAGAAAATGGACAAAAAACTTACTGAAAGTTAAATTATATTTCATATTTAAAAATTGATCATTGGGACAGGAAAGATGGAACTCTGGCTGTTCTTGCAGAAGATCCAGGTTTGAATCCCAACACCCACATGGCAGCAAATAACTGTCTGTAACTACAGTTCCAGAGGATCTGACGCCCTTGCCTGTCCTCTGTGGCCACTCCACGACACAGGTGTACTTACATGCAGGCAATACACACATACACATACAATAAAAATAATAAATAGAATTTTTAAAAATTGACCATTGAATTGTGCTTAATGTATCATCACTGTGATCGAATACTTGAAAAATAACTTGAGAGTTGAAGGATTTATTTTGACACATGACTTCATGGTTTGGTTCTGTTGATTCTTGGTGCAAGAGACAGAGCTTCATTGAGGTTTTATCATAGAATGGAGGCTACTTATTTATGACAGAAAGAGAGTACTCACCGGAAGTACCAGGGCAAGATTCAGCCCACAGGTTCATTTCCACGGTGATCTACTACCTTTCAAGCAGGCTATGCCTTGCATAATACCATCCTTTCACAATAGCGTATTCATATTTTGGATCTTTCAGTGGATTAGTTCATTCATGAAACTGGGAAATTCATGTTCATGGTCTAATCACTTCCCAAAAACTTATTACCTGAGAACTATGCCTGTGACACACAAGGCGAACCTTTCATATCACAACAATAACCTAAAGAAATAATAAAAAACAAATTGAGAAAGAAAAGAATGATATATCATGACATAATAATGCCTAAGAATTTATAGACTGTTGGATGAATTAGCTTGGTTTTGAGGGCCAGGATTCATCTAAGAATTTCATTTCCATGTCCTCAAGAGTAAAATTTAAAGATCTTAGTTCTAGGAAGAAGTCACCAAATTGTTGCAAGGTGTTTACTGGGGTGAATATTGTTTAGTAGGACAGACAGATTATTTGCACTGCATAATTGCTATCAGTCACTTCCACTAGTTTCTCCAAATTCCTGTGTGTTTAAATTCCAGGTGTCTTAGATATCACCTAAGGAATGATGCACTTTCTTTGCGAAAGTGGTTAGGAAGCAGAAGCCATTATTCGTCACCATTTACAAGTCAAGTGAACTGACAAAACCATTATTATCTCTAAAAATCACATTCACACTGTCAGCTGTAATAATCTCGCAGAGCGGTCATGAATATATAGAAACATTGCATAATACCTCAGAAAGAGCAATTTATAAATCTCCATACAAATGTAAGGCATATATATTTAATGATTTTAATGGATACATGATCTCAATAAAAATAGAAACAGAAAGGAATACTGTTTGTTGAAATAATACCCTAAATTTTAGAATAAATTTTATAGATTGAATAACTTGAAGATCATAAGATCAATGTCCATAACATATTTTGGTACCAATAATGGCTGTCAAAGCTGTCTTCTGGTTGACTTTGGTCCCAGAATTCCATTCAAGTCTATTTGGTCTCATTACCTGCACAACCAACCTCCGTTTCCTCACAAGTGAAATGACACTTGGAAAAGGTGGATCAAGACAACCTGAGTTCTATGGTGACGTCGATATTTCAGACATGCAAAACACATCCTGCTCTGCTGCAAAGCAGATCCATCATTAGTTCTCACTATTCTCCATTTGACACATTTTAAACAGACAGCGAGAGACACATTGTTATTTGCTGTAGGTCACGAAGTGCTTTTGTGATTCGAGAAATTAGATTTTTTAAAAAAAATTTTTGCTTGAATTGATCCAGTCAAATTTGTATCATTGATGGATATTGCAAATACATATGCCATTGAAAAGTTCAACTATAGTATATTCCCAGTAAAAAATATTTATTTTTATTACACAATAGGAACAATTCTTTTTCCTTGTGTGTTTTCCAAACACCAAATATCAGCTTGCTCATTTTATCTAAATGGAGCAAAAATAAATACGTTGGTCACCTGTGGCTAAGGCAGACCATGACAACCTCTGATTGGATAAATAAGTATATTCATATTTCAGTGTATTGTTTGCTGTCAGAATGTGATCTTGGACCTGACCGACAGTCCTGACTTCCCGACAGCAAAATTTATCCTACAATGTTAACATTTGGGCATGAACAAAATAGAATTACGGGAATTAAGTGGGTAACCCTGGATATTTATGAGAATGTCGGGGGGGGAATTAAGTAGCATAAAGGAGAGAAATACAGACTCCAATTCCACCTTGCTCATATTAAACATGAAAGAGAGTGAAATAACACCTACAAAATATTCAAGGAAACTGAATGATAATCAAACTTTCTGCATTCTGTCAGGCTTGCTTTAATTATTCACAATATTGATATTTTAAATTCAGTCATTTAAAGAACGTTATTCCTGGAAGATTGTTGTCAAGAAACTATTAAAGGATGTCTACCATTCATCAAGAGCACAGCTAAAGGAGACCACCAGACACTGACTGATACTGTGGTACAAAAGAGAATGGAAATATAATGTGTTCTGAAAACCTAGAAATGATTCAAATAATAATTTTGGAAGCAAAGGAAGCAGAAACATGGTATGGAATAAATTGTTGATCAGCTCAGTTATAATATTAGGGAGTCAAAGATGTATTGTAAAGCTATAATCTTGGCTTTATCATTGATGAAAAGGTGACTAAATGAGGAGCCAAACATGAGACCTCACACTGGAGACTGTATTTGTTATTATAAATCAATAACTTTACATTTAATTATTCTTTTGAAAATATTTTTTATTCAGCATTTATATTTTATGTGTATGAGTGTTATGCCTGCATGTAGGTAAGTCCACCTGTGTCGTGCAATTCCAGCGGAGAATAGCAGAGGCTGTTGGATCCCCTGGAACTGGAGTTATGGACAGTTGTTAGCTGCCATGTTGGTGCTGGGATACAAACTCAGGTCTTCTGCAAGAACAGTGTTCTTAACCACTGAACCATTTCTCCAGCTCCGTTATTCATTTTTGAAAGATTTTTTTTCCAATATAATTGAGTTTGGAGGATTTATAAGTTCTGATTTAATTTTTTCAGGATGCTATGGCAAACTATCCTAGACTAAATGGTTTTAAATGATAGAAATTTATTTCCTGCATTTCTGGAAGTTGGGAAGTCAGAGAAAGGTACAGGCATATTTCCAATGTGCCAGGTGAGACTCTCTTAAACAGAGTTAACAAGTTCTTCACTGTGCACCCATGAAGGACAAGAAGGGCGAAGGACCCTTTTGGTATCTCCTAAGCACATTAATCTGTTCCATCTTCAGTGTTCACCTTCATGACCATGCTGTCCCCAACTATTCCATATGGTGATGATATCTGTTGTCCTCAAGGATTTTAACACAACAGCTTAGAGGTGACATAAACAGTCTGTCCATTGAAGAGCTGTTATGTGACTTTTATTTATATAACAGTTCAGGTAAAATATCTTTCTTGCTTTCACCAGTTTCATAGAAAAATAAAAATTTTAACTAAAACTTTGTTTTACCACATGATACTGCCTCCATGGCCTCCTTTATTGATGGCACGTTCTGGGCCCTTCTGTACTCACAGGCACAAATTTAGAAGCCACTGGACAGCTGCAAGAGACCTTCATGAAAGAACTGATAACACTGCATATCCCTCTACTCCATAAAAGCAACTCACTAGCACTTTCACATAGTTATGAGGGAAATCAAGATTGTGATCACTCATGAAAACAAAAAGAAACATCAATAACACTCGCTATAAAATTCTTCTAAATCAAAGAAACAGAGCAAATAATATTTAATTTATATGATATTTAGAAAGTGCAAGTTTCAAGAATCACTAGGGAAAATAGTATACATAGTCCTAAATGAACTTTATCTTCTCCCTTTGTACCTTGTTCTTACCACTCCAACTTCCTGTTTAATTTTCACTCTGTCGATATAAGAAATGAAAACAACTAGGATTTCTTTAGAGTCCTTATGCAGTTTCTAGATTAAAGCACTGATAAAAATTTACATATGAATTAATTTGTAGTTAATGAAGTATTGAAGCAGTGAAAGAAAGAACTAAAAAGTAAAAGTATACTCAGATGTGATTCACCATACTTCCTATAGACGTGGAACACACAGGCAAGAAAGAATAATATATAAAAGTCCCACTTAAAAATAATTTCTGATCAAAATGTCCTTTCAAAATAATGGGAAAGAAAAGCCATGAACTCTTCTGTATAACAATTATTAAATGTAGAATTATTGGAGTGTGAATCTAATAACTTCTGATCATCAGCAATGTACTAAGAATATCCAAAACTAAATGATTACATTTAACGTAATAAAATGAATAACCTAAAAATTAAGAAATTTAAATTTAAGCCATGAGTAGATATTACCTGTTTATTTTTTCTGGAAGGGTTAAACAATTGTAGAGTAAAAATTTAATCACAATGTTACCAAAGTTGTATATGCTTCCTGCCCTTTTCAATAAAACTAATTTCAAATGACCATTTGCTTTCAGCTCTTATATGTTGACTATTTGAAGATGCTGAGTATTTTTAGATCCAGATTTTATAAGTGATATCTCTTTGTGGGAATGTCAGAGAAAAGTAATTTCATTACTACAGCTTTTCTTTTTGGGGGACTTTTTTTTATCCTGAGAGCTATTATCCTAAATGCGGATATTGATGGTGCTACCCACGGAGTGGAAACATTATAGCTGCATAACTTTCAGATATTTTCTATAAATCTCTGCTATAATGTCACTACTAGCAACCAGCTGTGCTGTGATATGTCAGAATGATGAATCATCAAGCATGGTAAAATCTAAAGGACAGTTATATAAAGACCTGTATTAATAAACATAATTTTCACAAGTGCAGAATGAATATTTGCATATGCTTTGAAACTTTGTAGTGCATTTACTCCAAAGTACATGAGCATATTTTAGTGCTGTAATGATTTTCATGTACTGTTTTGCAAAAAAAAAAAAAAA
>NW_008353490.1:1910670-1914438 GCF_000622305.1 Nannospalax galili
GACATGATGTCACAGAAAGATCTCATAAACTCACCCACGATCTTTCAGTGAGGAATAGAAAGTATGTAGATACATTTTACTCCTGTATTTCCTACTGAATATGATATAAACTCAGAAATTATTGAAATAGACTAATGAAATATGACTGTGTGAAAGAGGGAAGTACACTGGTTAAGGAAATTATAGTAGTTTTGTAGATGCAGGCACCTTACACCATAGTTCAAAGAAAGGAAACCAAATACCAGCATTGTCTGATTTATCCTCTCCTCCTTAGTCTAGGTAAGATAATTAATATCACATGATAGTAACATGGACAAGACTAGTGATCCTGGTGGCACTGGACTGGCCAGAGGTTCTGCTGACAATAAGATGCTCAGATAAGTCCTTCCACACAAGATGGAAAAAATCTGATATGCCACTTACTTCCCAGAGACATGCAATTCATTGACTAGACAGATCAGGTCCCAGTAAGGGCTCTCCAGAGAGGGACTTCCATTGCTTAGCAATAGATAATTCCTCAGACTGGACAATAGGCAGCGTATGTGACTGAAGTTTCTTCTCAGCCTCACACAGCATCAGAAGAGCCCATGGGAGGTTTGGCATCCCAGGAGAGGACAAATAAATCAAGCTTATTAAAACTGTGCCTCAGTGTCACTGGTAATTAGATTGTCAGGACATCCAGACACCACAGCAAAAAGGTCAGTCTTTGTGTGCTGATTCTCAAGAGGATGATATTCTTAAACTAAAAATTGAAAGAGGACCCAGAGCCTCTCCAAATAACAGCTAAAACATGCTGAAGCCCTAAGAAAATCGTTTGCCATAGCAAACAGCTTCATGTTCACAGACTGAGTGAAACCCATTAATCAATGAATATCAAAGTTGAAATGACTCAGAAATTGGAATTATTTGACAGGAATTCTAACACAATTGTCATCATTTATTCACTAGAGTTACAAGTTATCCCAAAACACATGAAAAGAGAAATGTATCAGAATTAAAAATATACAACTAACAATATTTCCTTGGAGAGATTTAAAAGTTGAGTGATCATAAAGAGGATTAAAATAATGAAATTATTAGATGAAGATTTTTCCCACAATCTGATTTGAAAAAGTGCTCTCAACAAAAATGAGTTAGCACATTTCAGGAATTCATAGGAAGTGAAAGAACCAACTCCGCATTCCTACTGTCCTTGAAGGAGAGTAGACAGGGAAGAGGAGGAAGGATGGTGCCAAATAATGGCTTCAAGGCTTCTAAGTTTCAGAAAAGCAAATAAACCTGCAAACAAAAAAGGCTGAACAAAACACAAACATGAAACCTGCAAAAACAGGCACCCCCCCCAAAAAATACAAGTCATGCAAACTACTAAGAAATGATCCCTTTGATTGCAGAAGAAAGACTGACTATATAGATCTTAAAGAAATAAAAGAAACAGAAAATACTCTTATGACTACAAGAACATTTAGGAAGTGACAGAACTGAAGATCAGCGTGTGGATATGAAACACATTACATATGCTATTAATGGTGAGCAGCTACTCAGAAGAAATACTAATGGATAAGTTTAACAAAATGTGCTACAAGATATTGAAGATATCCAATGCTGAATCCAAATTCAGGAAAACTGTAAAAATGAAGACTACTTTGCTCATGAGTTTGAAAACCCAGGGTAGTAAAAAGTGATGATGCTCTATAAGTTGGCTCATAAGTATAATTCACATCCTTTCAATAGACCAGGAGAATTTTAAAACTGAAGAAAGGCTCATTCAAAAATGGGGAAAGGGGCTTGAAGAGGACGTTCAGCAGTTAAGAGCACTTGTTGCCCTTGCAGAGGACCTGACTTTGGTTCACAGCATACACTGCAGCTAACAATAGCCTGTAAATTAGCTCCGGCAGACCTGATACCCTCTTCTTTCCTCCTCAGGCACTGCACACATGTGATGCAATTATATGCAGGAAAACCTGTTAGAACTACTAAGTGATTTTTATGCAACATATCTGAACTGGGTGCCAGAGAAGTCCTATCTCATTAGAATGTCATTGACTCAATAAAAAATGTTTTTAATGTGGAAAGCTATGTGCCCTAGAAAAGTCTGAAAATAAGACAGGATGAAAGACTCACAGTGCCAGAAATTAATGCCCTCCATGTATCTCCAATAATCTTTGGTGATGAGTCTGATACGGAGATCAAGGATAAAGGCATCCAGAAAATACTAGGTACTGTCCAGCACAAAAAGCAATTCAAGAGAGAAAGGTTAGTCTTTTAACAATATTTTATTCAATAATTTATATGTTCATATATATATAAACTTCTTGTGAACATCATGCATGAGTATAGTCTTGGCATCATTTCCAACCCTCCCAGCCCCCCTCTAACTGCTCCTATATTCCCTGTCCCCTTTCTTGATTATTACTGTTATACCACCCATACGTGTGTGTGTGTGTATGTGTGTGTGTGTGTGTGTGTGTGTGTGTGTGTGTGTGTGTGTGTGTGTAGTACACTTAGTCCATTCAGTGGTGTTCCTGTGTACCTGTGTTTCAGGCTGCTGACTAGAAATTAGATAACATTTCAGGGGGCTAGTCGCTGAAGAAAAAAGATTCTTCCTCCTTCAGCATCCATTGGTTGCCTGTAGCTCTTCTTCTAGAGGTGGGACCCCTTAGGATTTTTATTTTATATGTATGAATGTTTTGCGTGCATGTTTGGGAGTGGATCACATGCAAATCTGATACCAATGGAAGTCAAAAGAGGATATTGAATAACCTGGAATAGGAGTTAAGGATGGGTATCAGTCACCATGTGGGTACTAGGAAATGAACTTGGGTCCTCCAGAAGAACAGTGAGTGCTTTTAACTGCTGAGCCATCTCTCCAGCCCAAAATTTCACCTTTTCAACAAATGATTGGAGAACATCAGGGTAGCAGCTACATTTGTCTCACTGTGAACAAACACCTGACAACTTATGGGAGGAAAGATTTACTAGGCTCATGATTTCTGTCTGAATGTTCAGTCCATCATGGGCGGTAAGCATTCTGGAACAGAACACTTCACACCTTTCATGCCAAGAAACAGAGTATCTGTGCTCCAAGCCCATGGAGAATGTAACCCACATTCAGAGTTGGACTTGCCCCTTACTTATTTCTCCTTCTAAACAATTATCATAAATATTCCACATCTCCTGGGTGATTATAAATTAATATAAGTTAAAATGATTATTTATCATAATCAGACATTTATAGTCCATGCAATATATTTGAACTGAATGTCACATTTTATAAAAATTGACTGAAATGAACATTAAACATAGTTATAAATATAAAATCATTAATCACTTACAAAAATAAGAATTATTTTTTTGATTTAGAGAAAGACAAAATATTCTTAGAATTATTTCCAAATCATGATCTGTAACAGGAAAAAATTGTCAAGTGGAGAGTCATCGAACTAAAAAAATTGTCTTGAGGGTCTGGGAAATGCTTTAGTGGGTAAAGGCACTTGCCCTCAAGGGTCACAATCTGGATTAGAGTCTTGGAACCCACATGATGGAAGGAGACAACCAACTCCCTCAAGTAAGATTCCAATTTCTAGCATACACACACAATTAATTAATTAATTAATTAAAATATATAAATATAAAAATTTCAAAATTTAAAAGAAAACAAAACTTGTTTTAGGAAAGATCGCTAAGAAAAGGAAAAGAGAAGTGTTGAGCTACATATGTGTAGACATTTTTCTCACAATGAGTGATTTTAACAAATACTGTAAAGAGATT
>NW_008353490.1:1914719-1921916 GCF_000622305.1 Nannospalax galili
AATATATAAATATAAAAATTTCAAAATTTAAAAGAAAACAAAACTTGTTTTAGGAAAGATCGCTAAGAAAAGGAAAAGAGAAGTGTTGAGCTACATATGTGTAGACATTTTTCTCACAATGAGTGATTTTAACAAATACTGTCAAGAGATTAAGGAATCTAGAATAGTAAAATAGGATAGATGTTCAAGAAAACTGTTTGATAGTGTAATACACACCCATCATGGTGGGTGGGTATGCTGGAAAAGAACAATCCACACCTTTCGTCCCAGGAAGCACATGCAATTATACAACAAAAAACAAACGTAAACATTGTCCATTTGTAGTAGAAAATGGAAACACAATGAAGTGTTTCAATATCTTCACAACTTTAATCATAACAGTTTAAATGTAGAGAACTAATGCTCACTGATTGAACAATTGTGTAAGATCACTGATTAAACAATTGTTTTCATCTGTATTGTGTTTAATTACAGCCTGTGGAGGTCACTGATTTGGACCAGGTTTCTATGGTAAACCCCAATATGGATCTTAACTATTTTAGCTGAGCTTTAGTTAATTGCAGAAGGTTCTATAATCAACCATTTAAACTGGATCCAGTTGTCTACTCTGCACTTCCACTTCTAAAAGTTGTGAGATTAGGCACCACCCAATTTATGATTATTTGTTGTTTTAATGCATAGATTGTTTTATTTATAATTTTTCAAACAGACTCTTCTAAGTTTTAAAAGCCTAAGAATTTTACCCTTTAATATGTGACACCTTAATCAACTGTTGAAGAGAATGAATTGTTAACTCAGCAGCAATCTAGACAAATCTGGAGATGTATACTGACTGATAGAAAGCCAGTCCCAAAAGTTACCTGTAGTAAGACTCTGTATATATCACATAATTGAAAGAATATAATTATATAAATGGAGGACATATTACCAACTGCTAGGGTCCGGAAGTACCAGAGAAGGTGGGGTAGGAAGGAAGAAAGGATGTTTACACAAGAGTAGCAAGGATCTCTTCAGGGATGAAACTGTAGATCTTGCCTGACCTGCAATTTCAAAACCCTGGTTGCAACATTGAGCCATAATTTTGTGTGATATTTCAATAGAAAAATAGAGCTATGTGAAGCATGCATGGGGTACCATTGCAGTATTTCTTATAACAGTGTATCCATTTATTAGTTCAAATTCTTTAAAGGTTAATCAAAAGATAGTCTACCCTTAATGTGTTTTATGTCTGAGAACTACTGATATCCAACACTGATTGCCAGGCCCCTAAAGCTGTTTTCAGTATTCTCTGTGGCTACCTTGTCAACTTAATCACTCAGAAATGGGAATTCTGCTTTTAATAGCAGCAGTGTACTAAGAGCAATCACTTTTGTTGATACCATTAACAGGAATTTCAGGAGGTACGGCTGTGACCACCATAGCACAATAAAATTGTCTCATGAATTTACTTAATTTATATTTATCATTAACCACAAAAGCATAGTCTATTTGTCTTTTGCCTAACATCCAGAAAAAAGTGGCTGGGAATGGTAGCATATTTTCTGTGATTTATTAATAAATCACATTTAAATTGCCTTTGGTGGCTGTTGGGACTTGATCATTTACTCAGCAGTGTAGAACATTTCCAGTAATGTCTGGATTCACTATTAGACCATCACTTTATTGTATAACAAAAGCTACAATAATGTAGAGTAAATTATTGCTTGATTCCTTTAAGGAGAAACATTGGATACCTACTTATTACCTATTTCTATGACAGATTTTTAATATCTCAAGACCTATCTTTATTATAACATGTTTATAAGATTCTATGCAATTTAAAATAATAAAATAATGCATAAGAAGGCAATATTTCCTCACTATATTTTTGGAACAATAAGGTTTTATTATTGTCTTGTCTGTCCTAATTAGATATTATGATTCCCTCTTCTTTCGGTTCAATTCTTCCTCTCAGTCCAAAAATGTGGTAGGCAGTATTTGGCCTCAAGATCTATGGAGTAAGCAGGAATTCCATGAAAAATATTTAAATTCTTCCCTGTGGAAACCTGGATTATTCACTTGCTTACAGTGTCAGAGGTTCAGTTCTGTTTTTCAGGATCTCACATGAATGCTTGTCTTATGAAGCTGAAAAGCCGTTTCTTAGCATCAGTATTCACCCAACCAAATCCAGGTGCTGCTGTTAGAGGTCAAGGCTGAGTCTTTGAGATCCACCTTCAGGCTTGTACAGCTCAAAAGGGACCTTCCCAGATCCAACTTCCTGCTATTAAAGCTCAAGGCGAAGCCTCTCAGATCCACATTCTTGCTGTCAAGGTCATTCAGAACCTCCCAGATCTACTATCCTGCTGTTAGAGGTGAAGATGAGTCTTCCAGGTCTACTTTCTTCTCTGCCCAGAAATGGCCTTTACCCAGCTTTCCAAACTCAAAATATTGCTGCTGTAAAAACAGGCAATTTCTTATAAAATCCAATACAAATATTATGTTCCTGAGATGCTCATAAAAATTTAACTTAATATTATGACTTAAATCTGTTTCCTAATCAAAATTCACTATAAGTTTACTGAAAATCAGACTTATAAAAAATTTTAAATATGTTAAATACATTATACAAATATCATATATGGCATTTGATTAATAAAACAAACTACCTGATTTTAGAAAACATGTAAAATTGTACACTACTTTGAGACAAGTAGTCATCATACAACTTAGGTTAATTTCCCCGGAAAATCATATGAATCCTTTAAAATGTCCTGTTACTGAATCATGGTGAATAATAATTAGAAAGAACTGAGAAGCCATGTGTCTCCAATGCACATGGAAAGAAGAGGCAGAGGACAAGGACACCTCTCCAGAAACTCCAGGCTCTACTGCTGGGTCTGTGGTTAGAATCCAGGAAACTCACACTTTGAAATGAAAGTGATTTGATGCAGTAGGTAAAATACATCTAAGACGTAGAATAAAATGTGATGAAAATCATTAGAAACAATCACATTAGGGACTTGAAATAGTTAAGAATCATCTTTCATTTCCTGATCCTTATTTCTTTCTGTTCTTATATATTATACATAATTACCTACTAATTTGAGGTATATACATATTTGCTGTGAACTGAATTATATCTAACCCATAAATTCATGACTTAAACACTAATACAGAATGTGAAAATTGTTAGACACAAAGTTATGAGAGAGATGTGTGGTCATCAGTTTGGAGTTATGATCCCATTAGGAAGAGTGTCTGTATAAGAAGAGACACTAGTGAGCTCACTCTAACCTGCACACATTGAATAAAAACCAGGTGAAGACAGGGGAAGGACTCCATATACAATCAAGGAAAGGATCCTCACCAGAACCTCTCCATCTCAGCACCCTGAACTCAGTCACCAAGCACCCAAAACTAAGAACATGTTATTGCTATGTTCATTGTCAATGACTGATGTTTGCCCAAAGGAACTGGGATCTACATAAAGTTTCTCATTTTGTTAGCTGTTTGAGAGGTAAGTCTTAAGTGAAGCCTACTCTTCAAAGCTATAGCTTTTAAGTGAAATAGGTAGATAATACATGTACTACACAATGCTAATGAAATGGTCTGAGTTGCAGTTTCTTAGAGGTCTATGAAGAATCCATTAAAAAACATAATTCTGAGGGAAGACTTCTTGTTCTTGTCATTCTCAGAAGTCCTATAAATGTGGGATTGTCCTTTCTTATGATTATTGTATTAAATATCTATATTTTGTCCTTTTTCTAAGGCTATTGTTTTCACTGATCTCATTTTGGGTGTAGAATACCAAGCAAACTTCTGGAAATGTCCAGAAAAGCTTACATTTAAAGTCTTATTTCTAAATGACATTATTTAAATTTTAGTCTCTTGAACCTAAATCAGGGACTAGGCAACTATTATTGAAGCATGATCATTGGATTTCCAGCTATAATGTGCCTTTTACTAATCTGAAAATGTTTTCTTTTAAAAATAAAACATCCAAACATTTTATTTTAGACCTATTTTAAAGACACAATCATGTACACCCAATATGAAGACAATGAGTTCAGCATATTCGTGATTTATACTTAAACTTTAATTAAAAATGTAAAATGAAATGTGGCAATAGTAATTGGAAATGCCATTGTTACAAAAATGCACTTAATAGAATTTCTTCTATGTATATTATCTAAACCAACTTCATCATATAGGCTGTTTGGTAAATTTTATGATGCGTGAAATATATACTCAATATATTTCTGTATTTTTATTGTTGCTGTTTAACAATTACCATCAACTTAATGCCTCAAAACAACACAAATTTATTACTCCAAATTTTCTGCAGATCAGCAGCCTAGTTGGCTTTACATGAGTCACCCTCTGGCCCCCAAGGGCTTGCATCAATATCAGGACCTGTGACTTCAAATATCAGCTGTGCCTTTGTGATACTCACATCTCTTCAGACTTCACTTAGTGACAGACTTTGCCAGTCAGTTTTCTCCTGGGTCTGTGAAGTCATTGCTTTCTCGATTTTTCCAAGATTCTCTTCTTGTAGACAAAAAGAGCAACATTCCAAGCCTCATTGCACGTGGAAACTGAAACTGAAAGTCACAAGTGCTTTGCAAAATTCTTTTCTAAAATATTATAATACTTAACCTTTTTTCATAACAGTGTACAACTACTCCACTTTGAATGTTCTCTATCACCCAGCCATAAATAATTTCTTAAAATTGCATTTGCTTCCCACAATCATATTTTTTGACAACTTCAATACTTCTGATTATTTCTAGAACTGAGAGACATTCTTTCTCTTATCTAAACTGAGTCTTAATGACTTATTGTTACACACAGAGATTAATGCATCTCACAACTTTCACCAGAGAAGTTTCCTTATTGAAGAGATGGTGATTAACATAGAAAGCCACAACGGGCCAATGTTCAGAAAACAAGAGGCTACAGAGTACTTATCTCTGAATACGACACCTATATCAAACTTCTGCTCCCAACCTAAGGCACAGGAATCATTGCAAAAGAGTGGATGGAAAGATTGTAAGAGCCAAAGGTAGTGAGTGATCAGAGTAAACAGTATTCCAGACAGCTGTTAATTGCTTATGTGAACTCACAGCAATGGTGACAGCATGCACAAGTCCTATGCGAGCTCAGACCATAAAAATATTCCAGTATAGACATGACAAAGTGGGTATAAGACTATAAAGGCCTGAACATATAAAAAGAGTTCATTAAATTGAGTAGGGGACAATAAGGGGAGGTATATGTAGGAAATGGGATTTAATACCATCGAATTATATTGTATGGACATCACAAACATTAAATAAGTACAATAAAGAGCATAGCTATATTGTAATAATTGCTACTGTTTAATAAGATAGCATTGTAAAAGCACCATTAAGTGTTCTAAATATAGAAAAAATTAATTGATAAATGATGTTAAAGTACGCATGAAAGCAGGTGTATATACCGCATACACAGATGCACAAAATTTTTTTTCTGGTATGTCTACCGTACTCAAAGAATATGAATTCTATAAAAAAGCATGATAAGCAGAAAATCATGCACAGTAAAAGCTGGGTGACTTAATTCTGGAACAATGTTTATCCATGCTACTTAAATAGGAAAAAGAAAGTAAAAGATTATTTATCACAGAATATTTCTTTAGAAAATCACACATTAGTTTCTTGTGTTTGAAAATAGATTAAAACTATGAAAAAAAATTTCTTCATTTTTTAGAGACATAAGGAGAAACATGGAATGAATTAATGACAAGTAAAATGGCTATGTTGAATAATAATACATATGATGGTTGTGTGTTGTAATTGTAAGAATCACAGCCACAATTTTTTCATTTGAAATTTTTTTACATTTTTTATAAATTCACATATGAGCACTGTATTGATATTATGTACCCCACTCCTCCCTGTCCACCCTTCAACTCCTTATGTATTCCCCCACTTCATCTCAACTAAATTCTTAAGGCTTTCCCTTCTATATCTTCTCTCTCTGCTTCTTACATATGCATGAACATATGAGCTCTCAACTTTCTGCATGTCTCCCCACCATCACTGACTCTTGTCTCTCTGGAACCATAAGCCTAGTAAACTCTTCCTTCTAGAAATTACCTTGACCATGGTGTTTTATTAGAGAAACATAGAAATATATAAAAGTTGGTATCATAGAGTGGATTGTTGCTCTAAAGAACGTGTGCTTTTTATTCATTATTTGTTTGATTTGGAAGTTTGTCTTTAATAATATGGAAGATTTTGAAAATCTGAACTAGAAAAGCACATGAATGCTATAAGCTGACCTTAATCTACTGTTCTAGTAGGACGTAGAAGAAAGTAATGCTGAGTCCAATGTACTTCCAGAGGAAAACAAGGACTGAAAACAGCAAATGGGGTATTTTGGCAAATAATCTGGCTACAGTTTGACCATGGCTTAAGGACTTTCCTGAAGCTATACTCGAAAGGAATGAATTTATTTCTTTTGGAGAAGAAATTTCAAGACAACTTAATGTTGAATCTGTGGTATGGCTATTAACGTGAATATTACGCAGATCACAAATGAATAAGGGCAAGTGAGACAGAAAGAAATACAAATGTACAGTTTAGAGAGAAAAAGAAGGCTAGGAAGTTCAATGATGTACCATGGCATGTTCTTAAATAGAGAACCTTCAGTTTTGAGCCTAAACTATGGAAAGAGTACCCTCAGGGGAAGACTCCACAAAGCTAAGCTTCCAATTTTTGAAAGGAAAGAGCCTAAAGCGCTTTCTTCCCTTAGAAAACAATAGCATCTAAAAGCTTCTAGTCATGTGTACATAGAAGTTCAGTCATCCAAACTGGCAGCTGAGCTTGCCAGTGGCGTCACATGGTACTGGTTTTGGAAGCATGAGAGTGGTGGGGCCATTGATTCTTCCTTCACAGATTCAGAGATCCACTAAGGCCTGACTCTGCACAGCAGGGAAGTCTAAGAAGTCCCTGGGAGGCCAAGAGGTCCTGAGAGGTCAAGAGTCCCTGAGGGGCTATTGCATGAAGCTGTTAAAGTGACACTGTTGGGAGTGGGGAACACAAGATGTTGGTGATAGTAGAGCCATGAGTCTTTTGCCAAAGACAGCTGCATACAGACAGTGGTGAGAGAGAGAGAGAGAGAGAGAGAGAGAGAGAGAGAGAGAGAGAGAGAGAGAGTGTATATATGACTAATTAT
>NW_008353490.1:1921929-1958630 GCF_000622305.1 Nannospalax galili
TTGTTACAGGTAGAAAAGCTGAAGGGCTGAGTCAACTAAGCCCTTTGGAAGTTAAGTTCCAGAAATTAGACATGGAGCTATGGAATTTGGCATTTGTCCTGCTGGTTTTCAATCTTGCTATAGTCCAGAATTTCCTCAATATGCCTTCTTTGAGATACTTACATATATTCAGTTCCATTTCATATTGGATATATGTAATTCTTTAAAGGGGCTTACAGTTAAAAGATCACCTTTGTCCCAGACTACTTTGGACTATGGAATTTTCAATAGTATTGAGCCCATTAAAGACTATTGGGACTTTTGAAGTTGGACAAACACATTTTATGTTATAATATGGCCATGAGCCTACAGGGACCGGGGATTAATATGTGGTAATTTGAATGAGATTTCTCTCATGAGTTCAAGTATTTGAATACTTTTCCCAGTTGATGGAGCTGCTTTGGGAGGATTAAGAAATGCAACCTTGCTAAAGGAGGCACATCACTGGAGAGGGCTTGGAGAGTCCATAGCGCTTTGCTACTTCCAGGTTCTCTGTCTCACTGCTCTGTGCACATATTGAAGATGTGAGCTCTCAGCTTTCTGTTCAGGCTGCCGCTTGCCGACAAGCCTCATCACCATCATGGACACTTAACCCCTCTGCAACTATCAACTCAATAAACTCTTCTTTCTATAAGTGGTCATGGTGTTTTATCACACTAACAGAAAACAAACTAATACAGACTATAATTATGTGCACTCACGTTTAGGTCTTCTATTTTGTTCCATTGATATATATGTCAATTTCTTTTTGCCAGTACCATGCTGTTTTTAATGCTACAGCTTGGTAAGACACCTTGAAATCTGGAACAGTAATATCTCCAGAATTGCTTCTTTTGGTCAGGATTGCTTGGGCTTTACAGGTCTTCTGTGCTTCTATATGAACTTTAGGACTTTTTTTTTCTATTTCTGTGAAGAATATCACAGAATTGAACTTTTGAAGCAAATTGGATTTAATCTGTAAATTACTTTTTGTAGACTATTGATTATCACAATATTAATTCTGCCAATCCATGAGCATGGTAAATCTTTCCATCTTCTAGTATATTGTCAGTTTCTTTCTTCAGAAATTGAAAGTTTTCATTTTAGGGATCTTTTCATCTTTGGTTATGTTTATTCCCAGAAATTTTTTGAGGTTATTATAAAGAAAAAATTTCCAGGATATATTTCTCAACATACACATTATGTATCTATCTATATATCTATATTGATGTGTGTGTGTGTGTGTGTGTGTGTGTGTGTGTGTGTGTGTGTGTGTTTGGGTGCCACTTTGCTGAATGTTTTTATCATTTCTATAAATTTACTGGTAATATTTTGGGGATTTCTTGTGTATAACATCGTATCATCTGAAAATAGGGATATATTGACTTCTTTTACTATTCATATCATTTTTATTTCTTCTCTTGTCTTATTTCTCTAGCTAGGGGTTCAATATATTATAAAAGAATGGGGGTGTTGGACAGCCCTGTCTCATTCCTGATTTTAATGTCAACGCTTTTAACTTTTCCCTATGTGTAAGGCTGATGGTTGTGGCTTTGTCATATACAGCCTTTATTTCATTCAGGTGTGATGCCACTCCTATTTTAAGGAATGGGCGGGGGTGGGAACTTTATTAATTGTCCTCTGCATAGGAATGGCATTTTTATTTTGGATCATATGCAAATTTAAAAGACAAAACAAGAGAGATAAAGTCATCATATCTCAGGCCCTCTTGTCCTTAGAGCCAGATTTCCCCACTATGGTTTGGCTGAATATGCTCAAACAAAACTAACTTCTAGAGAGATGGCCCTTGCACCCTGGGGGGAAGTAACCCCATTGCACCAGGAGGGGCTCTCCCTAGAAAAGGGGTCCATAGAGGTTGTCGAGCAAAGCATCGCACAGGCAGACTCCGGAAGAGAGACCCTGCCTGAGAGAAATGCATTATTGCATGGGGTATTCACCAACACTCCCCTGCTCCAAAAAGGTGAAAGAATTTTTAGGAGAATAATGCCTCTTTCTCTGCCTCGCTATGATCCAAGAGCATTAGCCCTCATTAATAAAGAAAAAGGGAGGAATTATGGGGAGCGGCCTGGGACAAAGACCTTGACAAAGATGGCGCAGATATCCGGTTATGACAGTAGTAAACAACCAAACTGAGCATGCTCTGGATTTCCCCTCATCCTCGGGCCGAGGGCGCTCAAATCAGGTGATCCAATAATCAGTTGCCACGTACTAGGCGAGGACAATTTTCTATATAAGCAATCATGGGCCTCGGGTTGGGGTCGGCTCTCTGGTTTCCCCTGAGGACTTTGCACTGCCTGTCGAGATGCAATAAAGCCTTACTGCAGAAGAATCCTGATTGTGTTCTCGTCTCTTCTCGTCCGAGCCTGCTGGCGGGGTGGTCGGGAACAGAGCGAGCAACATAGGGTGATTTGCATAAAAGTATGTTGAATTTTCTCAGAGGCTTTTTATGCGTCTAATGAGATCATCATGTGATTGTTTTCATTTTTTGGTTTATTCTTTACCTGGTTTTGATTAGGGGAATACTGGCTTCAAAGACTGAGTTTGGAGGTGTTCCTTCTCTTTCTGTTTTTTGAATAATCTTAAATAATGATTGTGTATTTTTAATCTGGTAAATTTTGCAGTGAATCCATCTTTTCCTAGGCTTTTTTATACAGAAAGGTATGTATTACTGTTTCGGTCTCCATTTTTATATGGAACTGTTTAAGTTATTGATCTCTTCTTGGTTTAACATTGGTGGTTCTGCTGAATCTAGAAACTCATCCAATCACTTTAAGTTTTTGAACTTGACGGACTATAAATTTTTAAAAGCCATCCATTATAATGCTCTAGATTTTGTTGGTATCTATTGTAATGTATCCTTGTCCATCTCCATTTGTATTATTTCAGGTCTCTTCTTTCTTTTGGTTAAATGGACTAATGGACTTTAGGTCTTGTTTATCTTTTTAAAGAACCAATTCTTAGATTTGATGATTGTTTGTGCTGTTTTATTTGGTTCTATTTCATTGATTTATGATCTCATTTTAATCATTCTTCCTGTCCACTGTTTGGGTTTAGCTTGTTCTTGTTTTTCCATATTCTTGAGTTGCATCATTAAATCACTTGTGTATGCTCTGTTTCTGACTTTTTTTTCTTTTTTTAAGATCTATTTTTATTGATTTGAGAATTTTATGCAATTTGTTTAGAACATTTTCAGATTTTCTCCCCTCTCTCCACTCCCACCTTACTACCCCTACCAACTTCAGGTCCACTATTGTTATTTTCCTTCTTTTAAAAGCCTTTTGCATATAATCTGTTTTTCCCAAGAGATCTTAGGTATGTATCTATTCCTTAGAGACTGGTCAACCTACCAGATGACACAACAGTAGGGAAAACTGGTCTCCCTCTCCCAGCTTCTATTAGTTGCCAGTATATCCTAAGCTAGGGCTGGGGCTTTGGCCAACCTCCCCCATCCAAACTGGACCCTTCTCTGGTTTGTGTTTGAGTAGGTCTTTCATAAGCATTTGTTTTCGTATGTGCAACTATTCGGTAGTGTCTAGACAGCACAGTTTCCTTATATTTATCTACCACCTCTGGCTCTTACAATCTTTCCACACATTCTTTCACAGTGTTCTTTTGAGCTTTGCAAGGAGAAGTTGAGATACAGGTTCCTAAAAATCTCTTATTGTCTTCACATTGATCATTTGTGGGTCTCTGTGCTCAACTCCATCTCCTGCCAGAAGAACTTTCATTGGTGAGTGTTGAGATGTACTAGTTTATGAACATCACAATAAGTCATCATGAGTCAGTTTGTCCATATTGTCTGTTTTGGAAAATGATTGTAGTAGGTTGTTCCCTGTGACATGTGACTTGTCCAGCTACAGGTTTCTGATCCAGACAGCTACAGGTGCCTGATGTCATATATGGACTCCTTATTGTGAAGTGGGTCAAAATGCTGTCATGATAAAAGTTATGGAGAAGTTAAGGATAGAGGGGATATATCTCAGCATAAGAAGGCAATAAAAAACAAGAACATAGACAACGTCAGAGGAAAAACTAAAAATATTCCCACTAAAATGAGGATGATGACAAGGATGTCCATGTTCTCCTTTCCTGTTCAATATAGTACTTAAAGCCTCAGTCAGAGTAATTGTACACATGAAGGAGATAAAGGGGATACTAATTGGAAAGGAAGAAAGCAAAGTATCCTTACTTTCAGATATGATTCTATACATAAAAGACCTTGAAGACTCCATCAGAAAAGTCTTAAGAGTTGATAAACATTCAGCAAAGTAGCAGGATATAAAATCAACATACAAAAATCAGGAGACTTCCTATATATAAGCAATAAGCATATTGGGAAAGAAATCAGGGAAACTATCCTATTCCCAATAACTTCAAATTCAAGAAATACTTTGGAATAAATCTAATAAATGATGTGAAGTATTTGTAAAATAAATGTTGTCACAAAACAGATATGTATATCAATGGAACAAAATAGAAGACTCAAACATGTGTGCATGCAATTTCAGAAAACTGATATTTGAGAAACGTGCCAAGAATACACACTGGAGGAAAGATAGCATCTTCAATAGATGGTGCTGGAAAAACCGCATCTCTATCTGTAGAAGAATGAACATATAAATTTAACTATCAGTCTTCATAAAAGTCAACTCCATATGAATCAAAGACCTCAATGTAAAACCTGGAACTCTGAAACTGCCAAAAGAAAACATAGACAGTACCTTAGAAGATACAGGTGCAGGAAAGGATTTTCAATATTGAACATCAGTTAGTCAGGAATTAAGTTCAACAACTGACAAGTAGAACCTCATTAAACTGAAAAAACAAACAACTGAAAAAGCTTCTGTACATCAAAGGCATCAAAGGGAAAAAATGAACAAAGTGAAGAGGAAGCCCATAGAGTGGGGGAATGTAGCTACCAGCTCTGACAGAGGATTAATGTCCATAATATACAAAGAACTCAAAAAATTTGAACTCTGGAATTTCTCGAGTGACAGTGTAGGGTCTATTTTAGAGAACTGTATATGGGTTTTTGAGTAGAAAACATATGGTTGTGTGTGTATGTGAAATATTCTGTACATGTCTGTTAGATCAGTTAGGTCAATTTGATGTGTGATGCCATTTAATTCTGATGTTTTTCTGCTTTTTTTTTTTGTCCAGATGACCAGTCTATTGGAGAAAGTGGAGTATTCAAGTCACCTACTATTGAGGTTAATCTGTGTATTGAAGTCAAGTATGATACTTTTTATGAAATTGTGTCTCCTCAAGTTTGGTGGATATATGTTTAGGATTGTAATATCATTCTTGATAATTGTTCCCTTGATCAGAATAAATGTTCTTTATGTTTTCTGATTAATTTAATTTGAAGTTTATTTTGTCAGATATTAGGATAGCAATGCCTGTTTTTTTCTTGGCCCCATTTATTTGAAATGTTTTCATTGCCCTTTTATTCTATGAAGTTACTTATATTTGAAGATAAAATATGTTTCATACAGGCAAAAAATATGGATGTTTTAAGGATTTTTAAAAAATATTTATTTAATAACCACATGATTATAAGAGGCATTTCATTACAGCATTAACGTATTCAATAACAATTTTCAGAGCAAAGATATATCTTTTTAAATTGGTTGTAAAATTTTAGGCTCACAGTTGAATTAATACAGTTAAACAACATTGAACTCAGTATAAACCCTATAAGATAAAAAATTGAATGAGGTTTTAAACTTTAAAAAAAAGATCTCCGTTTCATTTTAAAATATACTGTTTCTTACAGAAACACTCGTTTTTAATGCTACTAACACTTAGATGTTTGCACATGAGTCTCTAATCTCTATGTGCCTGATTACTACTAGTCAAAGTTGGTTACACTCCAAACTTGGCACCTGAGTATGTATATAAAATCATCAGGTAGGTTTCAGTGGTAATGTTTTTCACTTCTACTAATTAACATGAAGCGAATTTTTATGCTTCTTCCTCAAATACAACTCATTTTTTATTTTTTGATTTTTGTGTGTGCATTTATCGCACAGAATGTCCCAAACAATCTTATTCATCTACATACCCACTTGTGAAATGGTCTCCTCCCATACCCTCCCCCCGCCAAGAAAGCCCATATACTCTGTCATCCCTGCTACTGACCACAGTGTTGTTGACTCCCCCAGCCATTCCCCAGTGCTTGTCCATGCACTGAATCTAGTCAGCTTATCTAGAATTCCTTGTTTTAAGAAGATCATCTGTTCCTCACCTAGCAGCAATCAGTTGTCAATATTCCTTTAGATAAGACTGGGGTCTGATGTTCATTATCACAGTTCTATGCTAGGTTGCTGTTTGGGAGTCTCTTGGGCCACCCTGGCCAACAACTCAATGTACGGTATCACCTGTCTGGCATTGTTTCTTGGTATTTAGCCTTTAGCTATACACATGGAGTCTTAAAAAATTATATTGACCTCTTTAACCTTTGGTTATACTTTCCTTTTAGGTGTTTAAGACTATACAGTTGGCCCAGATAAATCAATTTATTTTTACTCATAAGGCCATTTGAGGATCTGTTCCTCAGGGGTCACATGGTCTTGGGAGGAGCCCCTGGCTCCTTTCTATTACCAGATTCATCTATATAAGTCAAAGGTCCTGCTTGATCATGGCTGATTTCCTTGGCTGCACAGCCTCTGGCTTCCTGGTGCCAGCATCTTTCTTGGATAAATCCATCAGTGCTCACCACACCTTGACTTCCCCAGCCTCATTCACCCTCTTAGCTCCCCCACCTCATTTCTCCTCTTGGCCTGGGTACTGGCCAATTTATTTTCTTGGCACCTAATAAACCTGGGCTGACTTCTTGGCACAGGTTCCCACTGCTTCCTGATCCTTTGCATCCAGTCCAACCCAATTCCTCCCTGCAGTCCCCAGGATCCCTCTGGGTCTGGTCCCACCACTACCTACCTTTGCACCCTGGGTGGCTCAGCTTCCTGGTGCTTGCATCTTTCCTGAGTGGGTCCTGCAGCACCCATCCAGATCAACCAAGTTCCTCCCAGTAGTTCCCAGGAGCACTTGAGGCCTCTTCCTGTGCCCACCTCCCTTTGTATTCCTGGGTGGCACACCCACGAGCTTCCTGGGACCACTATAATTCCTGGGCCATGCTCCCAGGCCACCCCAGTCCCCAAATTCCTGAGGGCAGCATTTTTACTGGAAGGATCCAGACCTTAGAAGAAAGTCTGAGAGCATCTGATCCTCATCTGACATGGGCCTCTGTAGAAACTCCTGAAGACAAAAGCAATTTGGCCACATCAATATAAAATTTAAAAGAAATAACCTGAAGCCTGGACCAACCAGCTTTTCATGCCCAGGAAGTAAACCACAAAGGCACATAAAGTTTACAAAAAGAAGCAGACCTAAACTCAACAAAGGAAGCTTGAGTCTCACACAAGAATCAGGAACTACAAAAGTAATCCACATATCAAAGTCACAGAGGAAAAATAACATGGAAAACCAAAATAAAATATCCCCTCCAAGTACCAATAGTCCTATAGAGGAGTACAATGAGAACCCCCTAGAGATAATGCTGGATATGGAACTCAAAAGGACAATTATAAACATGATAAAAGAATTCAGTGAATTTAATGAACACAAAGAAATCAAAGAATTGAAAGAAGATAGGGATAAATTTCTGAATGAATTGGGAAAAGAGAAATAGTGAAGAATACTCAGGAAGGAAGTGAAACACTCAGTAAGCCAATTAGAAATGACAGGAAAAAGCCTCACCAATAAGATGAAGGAAATGGAAAATAGAACAACAAGACTAGAAGATAAAGTGAATGAATTAGACCACTCAAGCAAAGATTATGAAAAATTTAAGAACACACAAGAATGGAATATGTAGGAATTGTGTGACACCATAAAAGACCATCATAGGCATAGAGGAAAGAGAGGAGTCTCAGGATAATGATATGGAACAAATCTTCAACAAGATTGTAAAAGAAAATTTCCCAAAATTAAAGAAAGACATGCCCATACCACTAAACATACAGAACAGAGACAATACTGAATGCTGCAAAAGGAAAACAACAAGTCGCATACAAAGGAAAACCCATCAGGATGACAGCTGACCTTTCAGTGCAGACTATGAAAGCCAGAAGAGCCTGGAACAAAGAATTCCCAGTTCTAAATGACCACAGATGCCAACCCAGATTACTTTACCCAGCCAAAATGTCTATTATAACTGAAGGGGAAAGAAAAATCTTCCTTGACATAAATAGGCTGAAAGAATTCATGTCCACAAAACCAGTCCTTCAGAGAGTTCTTGAAGCAATACAAAGAGCTGAAGAAAGGAACAACCATACCCAAGGGGTAACGGAAAGAAACTCAATGAAGGTATAACTGTAGAAAGGCACACCTATACCAAGAATGTGAACAGAAATAAAAATAACAGGATTCAATGCACATCTTTCATTAATAACTTCAAATATCAATGAACTGAATTCCCCAGTCAAAAGACAAAGTCCAGTTAAATAGATTAAGAAACAAAACCCATCTTTTTTTTATCTGCAAGAAACTCATCTCACTTTTAAGGACAGGCACGACTTTAAGGTGAAAGGATGGAAAAAAATATACCAAGTGAATGGTATTAAGAAAAAACAGGCATAATATCTGATAAAAATAGACTTTAAATCTAAACTTTAAACCTAAAATAACCTAAACTTTTGAACAAAGGAACAATAAACCAAGAAGATATTACAATCATGAAAATATGGATTTTTTTAGTCCATTCACCTAAACTTTGTCTTTTGATTGGGAGAAATGAAACCATTAACCTTTAAAGTTACTATTGAAAACTGTGTGTTCTATTTTTTTCTTTCTTTTCTTAGTCTTATTTTAGATTTCAGTAATTGTAGGTTCATTTGTTTTCTTTCTGCAGCTTTTTTGGTATGTCAATTCCTCTCTTCAGTTCATATTATTACTTCCAGTATATTCTGTAGGGCTCATTTGATGGACGTGAATTCTTTTAGCCTGGTTATAGCATAAAAAGTTATTCTTTCTCTTACTATTGCTCATATCTTTGCTTGATAAGGTAATCTCAATTAGAAACATTGATCTTTTACAACATGATGTGCATTCCTTCAGGCTCTTATGGATGTTAAAGTTTCCAATGCAAAGTCAGGTGTTATTTTGATGTGTTTTTCTTTATATGAGAGTTGTAATTTTACTCTTAAAGCTTTCAACATCTGCTCTTTTTTCAGTAACATAGTATTTATATTATGGAGAGTTTCTTTCTGGTGCTAATTGTTATGTGCGTCTTATATGTATATGGGTACATTTTTTTTTCTTTAATTTAGCGGAAGTTTTCTTGTACAATCTGTTGAAGACCTGATCTATGGCATTGACTTGGGATTCTTCTCTTTCTGTACTTAGAATTTGTAGCTTTCATCTTTGTAAGGTGCCCCAAATTTCCTGGATGTTGTTTTCATTATTTTTTTAATTAATTTTTTTCTTTGATTTCTGTACTTCTATGGCTCCTCTCCTTTATCTTCTGATATTCTCTCTGCTACTTGTCCACTCTATTGACAAGGCATTCTCCTGAGTTTTCTTGGGTTTTTTTTTTGTTTTTTGTTTTTTTGTTTTTTGTTTTTTTTTCTACTCTATCCTCCTTTTAGCTTACGGTCTCTTCAGTAATTCTATCTACAGAATTCATTTCTCCAATCCTGAATTTCCTGTCATTCATTCAGCATAATTTATATCTCATTGAACTTCACCCAGGGTTCATTCCTGTCCCTCTCCAGTTCACTGAAGTGCTTGTTAATATTTCCTTTAAACTTCTTGAATTCTTTGTTCATGTTTGTGATTGTTCTTTTAAATTTGGTGTTCTGGCATTCGACTGGGTGGTTCTCATTGCAAAACATTTCTGTAGGATTAAGGAGCGTGGGAGAGAGAAGAAATCTTGTCTTGGATTTTTGTACTTGTTTTTGCAATGTCATCTTGCATATGGACTTCTTATGTTGGATTGCCTGATATGAAATTCTATTAATGCATTGGTTGAGTGGAAATTTGGCTCTGTTTTTGTTATTTGATGTTGGCTGATTTCAGGTGAAGTATGAAGAATTAGGTGGTCAAATCTTTATATACTCAGTACTGATTTTTTCCACTGAATGTATAGAGGTTATTTTAATTTAATAGTAATAAACAAGGGAGGGAGTTTGTGATTCCAGGATTGGTCTGTCTTGGTTGGTACACAGAGTGCACTGTCCCAGTAATTCCTGAGAGTATAGGGGTGGAAGAGGGGAGGGGGCAGTTTACGAGGAACTCACAATTCTGCAGAGTACATGATCTTCACACACCAGCTAGGTTCGAAAGTGTGTGGAAGGTGGGAGGGATGAGTGAAGCTCTGGCTAACTCACTAGGCAGCCTGCAGTGTGAGCTATATGACCTTAGCTAGGCCTGTGAGTGAGAGGAAGGTGGAACTTTTGGGAAAGAGTATAGGGAACTCAACAGGCTGATATGGAGAACGAGTTGCATGACCCAAGTTAGCCCTGTGAGTAAGACTCGGTAGGCTGGATAGGATTATGACTGGAGCATGAAATTCACCATGCAAACTAGTCAAGGGAGGCCTGTAGAGTGAAAGATTTCTTGAAATAGGATTCAACATGAGGTGAGAGTCATTTCTACATAGAAATATTCATAGATGTATGTCCTATAACTTAAAAAGAAACATTTACTAACATTTTAATGGCTTGTTTTTTGTATAGGTTAGCTTGAGCTACAGCTCCCTGACTCAAAAAATGAAAAAAACAAAACAAATGTTGTTAGAATTGCTGACTGAGATGGGCACAGGATTGTGTCCCTATAGTGCAAGGTTCTTGATGACATAGGAGGAATGATAACTCAGTTCTAACAAGAAAATTGTTGCCCCATCCTGAACATTAAAAAGTAGACCAATTTTTATTAGTTTAGCTTTATTTAAATGCTATACAGATAACACATTCCACATTGAGTACTGTCAAGCCATAACCACTCTCATGTCTCCCTCTTCTCGTTATGACACTGGAGAACTCTGCATTTTTTTTCCTGATGAATAAAACTAAACTATATTTTCAAGGAAATGCTTGCATTTCAGTGAAGAATGTGTTGTGGTAGAACTCACTCTTATTCCTTCTCACCCATCCATTTTCTTGTCTTTAGTCACTCAGCCATTCTGCTGATGTTGGGCTTGGCTATGTGCTTGCATTTGCCAGTGCATATAAAATAAGACTGCAAAAGACACCACACATTTCTGTTTAGTTTTCCCTACTTCTAAACCTGACTATGTGAAAACATTTACCCAGGTGTCTAATGCTCTTTTATTCTGCATCTTAGAATAGAAAATCTGAGTGAGCTTGAAACAGTGCTACACACCCAAGCCATTTCACAGAACTATAAACCAGAGGATAGCTATTTGTCACATACTGAGACTTGGGGTCTTTCTGACATACAGCATCACCACCTGGGGCAACATAAAACAAATGATATATCAATGGTTTGTTCTCCTTAACCTCACTTCTAGGACCCTACAGCACTAGGCTACAGAGATAGTATTAGTATTCTGTGACTGCCATAACAAATTTATGAAAAATAGTCAAAGCAAAGTAATTATTATTTTAATTTATGTTTGTTAGGAATCCAGCAATTGTCTCAGTGTGTTAAAATAGAGGTGTTCATCGGAATCCATCATATTTTGGATATTGTCATGGAGAATTTGTTGCCTGTTCATCTTGAGTGTCCAGCAGTTCCCAAACTCCCACTCTTGACCTGACCCTTTTGCTTTCTCTTCAAACCAGAGGCTGAGAACGAATTTCCTCTCATCATTTCTTTGCATCATTTCTTTGACCTATCTACCTGCTGCTTTTTCTACTTCTGATCACTCTTGCAAGTAGGGTGAGACTACAACATTAGTCTCCTAACTGTATAGCTAGAAAATTAAGAAATAGAATCATTTCTATAACAGTATCTGTAATTAATCCTTTATAAAAACATAATCGTCGGTGTATAATAACAATATTCTAAATTGTTAGTGTCATCACAGCACAGAAATTCACAGGGGATAACTTTAACAATAGAAATGTATTGTTTTGCAGCAAATTATGATAAATTCTGATTTAAACAATTTGAAATATAAAGAAATCCAGACAAACGCCTTCTGGAAGCCAGAATTCCAAGACAAATGTGTGAACCATGCATTTCTTTCTGAGAGCTGTGAGCTATCTCACTTCTCTCCTAGCTACTGAAATTCTCAGATGTTCTTTAGCATGTGGACTGTCATTTTTCCAGCATGTTCACATTCTCTATCCTTATGCATGTCTAGTAATATATCAATACTTATTTTGTTAAATAAAGACACTTTTCATGATAAGGATGAAGGCCAAGCATAAAGACTCCATGCTAACTCACCCAACCTCAAAGGCTTTATTTCTAAATCAGGCCACACCACAGATCCTGGGAGTTGAGACTCTAACATATTTAAGAGGAATGTAATTTAGCCTTACCTCACAGATATGGGTTTGACATTAGGATTCAACTAGTTGACATGTTTTGAAGTTGTTAATTCTACCATATGTGATTTTAGAGACTAAAAATGCTTCTGAGATATGAGACAAATAGGACATCAAAACATAGTAACATGAGATAGAGAGCAGGGGCTTTCTTATTTCTTTATATCAATAACCATGTCTTTATGCATTTCATTTTGATATTTTTCTTATCAATGAGAATTAAAGAAACTTTACAATTTCCTTGAATATGCTAGACAAGTTCAACAACACTGTTGTCTGCAAGCACACCATAGATGCCGTATGGAGGACCGGTAGGAATTTCCAGGAAGATGCATTTAGGAAAACACTAGCAAAATTTATATTTCTAATACTTCTTATCCTTTAGGACTTACCTTCCAAAGTTTTTATTTGCCCTCCTTAGGCACTCTACAGGCTAGATATTTTCAACTTGCATCCAGTTTGTTGAGAAATAAAACCATAAACAAATTTTTGTGCCATTGCATGATTCAAGAATATTTTCTTCCTATTTTCTTTTAAAAAATACTTATTTTATTGTTTCATGCATGTGAGTGTATTGCCTGCATGTCTGTAAGTGGACACTTGTCATGCAATACCCACAGAGATCAGAAGAGGATGGCACATCCCTGGAATTGAAGTTTCAGATAGTTGTTTGCCACCACATGAGTGCTGAGAACCAAATTAATATCTTCTCCAAGAGCAACCAGTGCTCTTAACCTCTGAGCCATCTTTCCAGCTCCCATCCTATTTTCTCTATGTATTTTCCAGCAGAGTATTATGTTGGAAAAGAATCATTAAGTTTTAGTTTTGCTACACCTATTTTTGTTCTCAAAATCATTGAATTAAAATATTCAGTCTTTATTAAAAAAAAATAGCGATATCTAGTTGGTCTAAGTAAGTCCCGGTTTATAAAATAAAATTTTCTGTGTTTTCAAGGTGGTGAAATAAAGATAATAATGAATTAACTGTTCTAGTATCATGTCCAATATAAACTCAGCAATAAAACATAATCAAATTGCACCATTAGTAAAAATGAATGTTTATCTGTTGGTAGCTAAATAATAAATCATCTTTCAACAGCCTTTTAATAAGTTGAAAGGTAATCAAGGGTTGCAATAAAGTGCTACAGTTTCCGATTTGACTGATCAGTTTGTTTCTAGTGAAAAATGATGTCCTGCTCCATTTCACTGGAACTTAAATTAATTGAATCACAATCAAGAATCGCAAAACCACTTGATAAAAAACAAGCACAACAATATCTAATCTTCAGTACTGTTCTTAATAAGATACTTAAATTTGAATATTCAATTGAATGTTGTTACTATCTTATTTAGGCACAGACTAATTTAGCACAGTTCATTAAATCTTTTTTGTTAATTTTATCAGTTGATTTGTGTTCTTAGCATGCTCTTAGATCTTTGTATTTATATAACCACATATGCACATTTAGGCCTGTGATGACTAATCTTGGTTGTCAAATTGATTGGATCTGGAATTAATTAATGTGAGAAAGACTTTCTTGACTGAATTATTTGAACGCAGAAGGAAGCGTTTCACTTTTTGAGTTGCCTTCGCTCTCACTGGGGTTTCATCTTAGTTACCATGGCATTCCTTTGCTTTTAGTAGAACCAACTTCATCTGATTCCAAGGTACACTGGAGACTAGAGACCTCCAAGCATACTTCAGGCCTTCAGTGCCAGATTGGGACTGCTGAGACATCCATCCTCATGGACTGAACAACTCCAGGATTCTCAGCCTCTCCAGTGTGGTGCAGCTATTGTTGGGACTACGTGGACTCTCTCCTGTTTGTGTTCCCAAGTATTCTTTGGTGTGGGTACATCACATAGAGTATGGTCGACCTACCAGTACTCATACTATAGAAAAAAAACTGACTCTCCATCTCCCAGAACCTATCAGCTTTCAACAGGTCCTCCGTTATAGGTGGAACTTCATGCCAGCCTACCACCTCCATGTTGAGACTGTTTTCTGGCTTCAGCTTGTGAAAGTCTTGTGTATGTTGTTATAACTGCTGTGAGTTCAGATGTGCAATCAACATACTATATCTGGAAAACACTGCTTTCTTGTAGTCATTCTTTGCCTCTGGTTCTTATAGACTTTCTTCCCCTCTTCTACAATGATCCCTGAGCCCAGTGGGGAGAAAGGATGATATAGATGTTATAGTTACGGATGAATGCTCCACAATCTCTTATTCTCTGTCCACTGACCAGTTATGGGTCTCTGTTAATTCCCATCTATTGCAAAAAGAAACCTCTGAATAGGGTTGAGAAATGCATTAGTTTATGAGTATTACAATAAATCATTTAGAGTCTGTTTAATCCTATGTCCATTCATCTTATAATATATGACCTATCTAGTTACAGTTTCTTGACCCTGATAATGGTGCCAGGTATGGTTTCCGTTTTACGTAGTTGAAATTAATTCTAATCAGAAAGTGGCACTGTAGAACGATTGATGTACCCAGCTAGTCATTTTTAAACCTTGCAGAATTCACAGCAGGTAAAATAGACGATTGCTTTTCTCCTGTGGTAGTGTGCATACCACATTTCAGCACTATGAAAGCTAGTCAGTAGGGGTGAAGCCTCGAGGTCAGGTTTAGCTGATTCCGCCATATACTATATAACTCAAACATGTAGTGTCTTTCGCAATAGGATCTCACTGTCAAATTCTGGAGGGTAACCAAGAACATTGGCAAAAATCAGTAATGTTTGATGATCTATAGGACCCCATGGCCAACAACTCTACAACAAGAAACCCATTCTTAGCTCAGTCATTAAGGGTCCATGCCTATAAACACACACACACACACACACACACACACACACACACACACTCACGCACGCACACACACACACACACATATATATATATGTAATATATATATATATATGTATATATGATCAATAGAGAAGTTTTCCTACAAGTGGCTTGGTAACTTTCTGAGATCACTCTCTTCATATTGTCCATTAAGCAATCCTACTTTCATGGGCTAAAGCTCTGCTAATCTATATGCTTCCTGAAATGATGTCATGCTGAAGTTTAGCATGAAGTTCTCACTAAAATAATTTTTTCCAAGCCAGACCCTGCTGAAATCAATCTGGCATCCTCTTGTTTCTATAGTCTTACTGTCTCTCTATAGTACTACCACACAAATGCGATAAAAGCCTTTCAGTCCACCATGTTTCATTGACTGGTTCGGCAGCATGTGTGTTAAATCCTGCCCTCCTTATAATGCTCATAGGGCACTTATCTTTTCTGTCATATTTATACATATAGCATTGTTATATACAACTCCATGCTTGATTTCCATGATCAAATTAATTATAGACCTTTGCAAATCTCATTTATTCTACTGTAATTCTTTTCTCCTCTTGAGAGCAGTCATATTGTCAATGAATCAAGAACTGATAACTTGTGCTCAGAACTACAAAACTGAGGCCCAGTGTCACTATTTATGGCATTATGTTGTTAGCTTTGGGTGTTGAACTTCCCACAGTCAGACCCTGAGTAATTTGAGCACAATTAATTTAACTGAATGTTGATCCCTGAAACAGCAAGTAAGCAGTAAAGCAGAGACACAGGAAGTAAAACAGAAAATAATCAAATACCTAATGTTCTATCAGGAGGCCTGTGGCAAGGCTGGCTGCATGGTAGGAAAAAGTCCAGCAAGTACTAAGGCTGCTAGGACTTACAGACATGGCATAAATTTGAAAGAAAGGCTATGAAATCCATTTTGTGCTAATAAAATGCCATATTTGGGGGGTTTGGGGGAGAGTGCATCAAATAGGAACTTTCACAGTGAAAGTTTTAAAAATAAAAATCTATGCCACCACATCTGGCTAATGTCCTGTAACTGTGGTGGTTCACCTGTCCTCTTGTTCAGGGAGGACATGGAGACCTCACCAGATGGACTTGAACCAGGGTCCAGTCTACAAGAGGAGGGTCACCTCAGAGGAAACATTTCCTCCATGCTTCCAAGTGAAACCAGCCATAGTCCAGCAGGATCTTTGACTTATCTTCACGTAGGTGGAACTGGTAAAAGAAAGGAGCCAGGGGCTCCTCCCAAGCCCATCTGACCCCTGTGGAACAGATCCTCAAACGACCTTAAATATAAATATAAATTGATTTTTGGGCCAACTGTATGATATTAAACCCCCAAAAGGAAAGGGTAACCAAAGAGTCAAGTCTTCACTATACTTCTTTAAGATTTCAAAGGATAACACTTCCCAGACATTAGGCTTAAGTCTATATAAAAAGCTATTTAGACAATTATTTCTCATTGATGATTTTGTTCCTAACCAGAAAGTGCTGCTTAGATGTAAGACTTCAAATCTTGGTCTCCAATACTGTAGTGCCCACCTGTAGCTAAGGGAGGCAACCAGCTATTGTTCTAAAATGATGGCTAAATTTGTTTTCTCCACCTAACTGGAAGCCTTTGAGAGGGAGCTGAAACTGATTCTAATCACTCCAACAGCTATCAAAATGCCTGAAAGCAAATCCTGACTCCAACCCTCTAGAATCCAACCTTGGCATACAAAAGAAAATGAGGAGGTATCCAATAGAGGGATGCTTTTGGAAGCTCCCTTAATAATATATGCCACAGTGTGATAAGAAAAACAAAACAAATGTCTATTGGTTTTTAGAGACACATTGTTAGCATAAAGTGGTACAGAAGATGCAACATAAGGAGTGATGAACTAATTATTTGAGAAGGCCTCGAATGCTATTTTCTTGGGGAATGAGTGAGTCAAATACATAAGAAGAATAATTCCATCCTACAAAACAATAGTGCAAAGACAAGAATAAAACAAAAGATTAAGCGTGGGGAAGGGCATGTGATTTGGAATAGTGAAGTTATTAAGGGGAGACAAATGGACAGATTGGGGCCAAATGAAGTCAGAAATCAAAGGAGGGGCCAAAGAAAGGCCAGAGTGTAGCCATGTTTGTGAGAAATGTGAGCTCTCTGAGAACATATTCACTGCTACTTTAGAGCCCCATGTCCTAATGGTACCTAAACTATTCATGTAAAAGCATTGCTATGACAGTGTGTTAACACTTATATTCTGAAAATAAAGTGGGGAAAATGGTGAAACCACACAATATGCATACATATCTCAGATGCTGGGAGTTGCAAAGCCATGATCCAAAGTTCAAATTTCTGAATCAAACATTAGTTTCCTAGATTACAAAAGAAAAATATAATTGCTATTTTTTTTCTTTCAGATAACATTATTATTGTTCAGGTTTGAAATTGCATATGAAATCTACATCCCCCAAATGGAAATCTGACACAGGATGCCATGTTACTTTAATATGTGGAACATGTAGAGTTCATTTCTTATTCATTAAGTCTTGCAGTACATGACAATAATTGGGCATCTGAGCACATCCATTGATATCCTCTTCAGCCATGTTCTTAAAGTCACTTCAACATCTGTATGACTTAGGCAAGCATTCTCAGTCTACTTTCCAAAATGCTATCTTCATTTTTTTCTCTCTTAATACATCCTTAGATGTGTAAAGTTTAGTTGTTAATGAGAACTAGATATACCTCTCACATTTTGACTTCAAGTATCCCATTTTCTAATGACCATGTTTTCTTTTCAACTCACAGTATCCACACTCTAATAATTATGTGCCTGTCTGTTTATTTCAGGATTTGTAGTTATGTCTTGTGAGAAAGACACAGAGGAAATTTGCCTTCAACATTTTATCTACAAAATAATTTGGACTTTGCTTTGGTCCTAAATATCCTTGCAGAGCATCAAGATATTACTTTTATGGAACAAATGAACTATTGATAACATCATATTCTAATACTGAACAAATTAAAAAAAAATATATGTCCCTGGAAAACTTGGACTCAGCCATGCTCATATTCCTGTTCTATATTTCATTCTAATACTGCCAGTTCTCAGTCTTCAACATTTCTCAATATTTTCAGTTTCTTCTAGATAGTTGGTTTTGATGTTAACTTACCAAAATTTAGAAACACCTGAGTAGGTAGCATCTACTAAAAACTGTTGTAACTGCCTTAACTGACATAGAAAGCCCCCAACCTCCCACCACCACCAGTGTGGGCAGCACCTGATGGTAAGAACCTAGATTAAAAGGGCACGGCAGAAGGAAGATTATTCACATTCTGCTTGTTTGGGCTACTCCCTTGCTGCCTAGTTGATCTGGGCTGTTGCTGATGCTGCTACTGATACCTTCACAGACATCAGATGCAACATTTCTGGCCTCCATTGCTGACAGAGGACCAGTTGCTCTTCAGGAACTCTACAGGTTTTCAATATCCGATTGGGTCTCCTGAGGCACCCAGTCCTGTGGACTAAGCAACTTCTGGTTCCCCACTTCTGTGTGTGACACAGCCACTATAGAACTACTCAGACTGCTGAGGTACCCAGTCTCTAGACCAAGGAACTATTGGGACCCCAATTCTCATGTGTAATGAAGCTGTTAAAGTAAACTGCTCAATAAATTTTATATGCATTCTATCAGTCTTGTTGGTTTAGAGAACCCTGACTAATACAGTTCTCATTTCACTCTTAGGTTTTTTGTTCTATATTCCACTGAAATTGGCCATTATAAAAATAAATGATGATGTGCACTTTTATCAAGCACACATCTCTAGCTGTATTCTTTGTCTGTCATTTTCAACAACATATGTGCATTGTTTTAATTCCCCTCAGAGTCTCTCATTTTACTAGTTTTTAATGAAAGTACCTGGTGTCTCATTTTTCAAACACAAGATTGAATGCACATTCTTTCCCAGAAACTCTGACTTGTATTGTCTTGAGATGTACCTCTTGGTTCCTTCTTCCCTTTAAGAAGTATTTGTCAGTTATTTAGACCATGTTCATTCCTAATTAAGATTTCTATGCTTATGAATGCCACATTTCTACCTCTGTATTTGTCTCCTCTGAACTTCAAACTTCTGAAATTTATTTTCTTCTTTATATCTTGGTATCTCACTTTAGAATTCTGAAAGCCAGTTTAATATTACTATAGACATGATTCACTCTCTTTCTTTTTTTATTTCCGGACTGGTCTCATAATATAGTCTTTGCTGACCTGGAACTCATTATGTACCGGCTTGCTTCAAACTCGAACCCACCTACCTCTTCCTATGCCTCTGAGTGCTGGGATTAAAGGCATTCTTTAAGCACCGTCATCCACCTTACCCAGTAAATAAAGGCCGTTTCCATGTTTCCCATGTCAACAGAAGACAGTGCTAGAGAGTCAAACTGAAGGTCTTAGTTCTTTTCTTTCACAGTAAACAATCTCTCCTCAGATGATTTTCTGAGTTGCAAGCATTTCACTGATATGTCAGCATATCACCAACTCCGTTACCATCAACCTACCCTTGCCTCCATTGTTTCTGACCTCTAGGCTGCAATGGATTCCAAAACTGGATTCTTGCTCTGCTTTTGAATGTAGAGGTAATTATTTGCCTAACAACAGTATGAATGGCTTTAAAATCTTAATCATATCTTACATTTTCCCTGGATAATATCATCCACTGCACCCCACTCCAATGATGTCACACCTCACACCCCATAGCAAGCACGATTCTCCCTTTTCTTGCCGTTTTCAACACTCTTAATGTATTCTCTAGTTTTTAAACTTGGCTGTACATCATAAAATCATGAAAATCGTTACAACTGCTGACTCTGTTAGTAACACCCCTGTAGAGTCTGATTTAATCATTTCAAGGTGTGATGAGAACACCAAAAGTTTTAGCCCTATCTCAGATGACGTTATTTACATGTCATTTATATGTCAATGTCGAAGAACCAGTACGCAACTAAAGTATCTATTTTTTCAGGTGAAGAAAATAAATGTAGTTCTAGTTCCTCCTTTACAATTACTATTCACTTTACCCAACTGATTGATAAGAACTCATAGCTCCTCACCCCCAATCCAGCATACTGGTGTATGCAACTTGCAGGCTAATGATCTGCAGTCAGGTAATCAGTGCTCAGTCAGTGACAATTTGACACAGGAGTACAAAACTCAGCCCCTTTTGCTTTAAAAATTGTACTAATTGGTCCAACAATATAGTTCAGTAGGTTAAGTCATTTGTTACCAATTTTGGTAACTTGACTTTGTTGCCTGGGACCTACATAAAGGAAAGGGAGAATCAGTTACTTCAGATTGTCTTCTGACCTCTACACATGCATGATGGCACAAGAGCATGCACATGCACACACACACACACACACACACACACACACACAGAAAATAAATAAATGTAAGGAAAATATTTTCTAAAAAGAATTGTACTAAGTATATGATGGAATTTCTGTAACCAAGCTTCCTCACAGAATTATACTGAAGCAAGATTCCAATTGAGACCACACTTAGCTTTGGCTTCTTTTCATCACCTGATCTTGCTTTCCTACCTTGAGCCAGACTTCATTACACTCATCACAACAAGAGAACTTTGTGTTATGTCTCTGTTTTAAGCCTTTTGCTTTTATTGTTCCTTGTGCCAAGGATGATCGTTTTCGATATTATCACATAGTTTTCTGTCATATTTTCTAGCCTTTGTTCAAATATCACCTCTAAGAAGTTCCTTTATTATGGTTTTACTGAAATATATCTGTTTCCTCACCTCTGAAAACTATAATATTCTGCCTATTGGATTCAGATCATTCTACTTTATGTATTGATAGTAAATATTAATGTGATCATTGTGTTGTTCAGGATATTGTGACTTCTTATGTTCAGAATTCCATCAAAATACAGTTGTTGATGAGTAAATTTCACTAAGCTAATGAAGCAAATAATAGATCAAATTTGTAGATTCAGTAAGAATTGCAATGACTGTATATTCATAAGCTGGAATTTTGTGAATTCCCCAGAGGTCCTCATATCTAAGGCCTGCTGAGTAAAGACTAGGTTCTATTCTGTTGAGAAATTATGATAATTCAATTCCTTCATGAATGAGTCCACTCTGAAATTCAATTAAGCATATAGTAATGCATGAAAATGCCTATTACCTCCCATATTTTGATGCCAGGCTAGAAAACAGAGTAAAATGATATACAGACTCATTTCATGGAGGACCATAGTCTAAGAGTGAACAAAAATGTTTTCACACAATTAAATTATGCTGAGAGGAATATTAAGAGAAATGCCAACAATTTAGTGTAATGTAGTTTATTTATGGGAAATGGACAAGGAGCACAGATTGAGGAACTCAGTAGAACACAACACAGGAGAAAATGCCTGGATGAACTTTCCAAGCAGAAAAGAAATAAAAAATTAAGAAGTAACTAGAAAATATTATAATGACATAAAAATATAAGAATTACCAATTAGTTCAGCCCACCACCCAGGACAACTTTTAAAAAGTATGAATAAATATGTCCATGAAGTGGACATTTTTTTTGTCTTTTTGAGACAAGGTCTCTCTGTAGCCTCAGCGGGCCTAGAACTTGCTATGAAGAAAAGGCTGGCCTCCATCTCACAGAGATCTGTCTACCTGTGGAATTAAAGGCATGCATCATCACCCAAGGCCTAAATTGGACATATTTTTAACACATCAAAATATTTTGGTTTTGTCTGGTAATTATGGAGCTCTATTAAGCATTTTATTAATATGTGTAATGATTCCCCTTACTGAATGTACAACTTCATTTATAATGAAGAAAGTGGGTGTGGTTGTAGATACAATGGATATTAAAAGATAATAATAGCCTCCCCATATTTCAAATAAAGGATATTGATAGCTTCAACTAAAAGCATATGTGAAGTATAGAATTAAGAACTCATTAAAGAACAAATTTGAGGGGCTGGAGAGATGGCTCAGCAGTTAAGAGCACTGGCTGTTTTCATAGACGACCCAGGTTCGATTCCTAGCACCCATGGGAAAATAACAAGGGTCTAAAACTCCAGGGGATCCTATGCCTTCTTCTGACCACCATGGGCATTACATGATATGGATGCACTTTCACACATGAAGGAAATACAATCAAACATATAAAATAAAAATAATTAATTAATAAATATTTTTATATAAACAAGAACAAATTTGAAATCATGTTGATACAACCTAAAAAGATGGCTAGAGGGCTAGGATAAACAGGTATTTCAATGCTTAATCAAAAAATAGCTATAAAATATTTAAGAAAACAATCCAAACATTTATTGCAATTAAACACTTCTTGCTGTCTGGTCACATGTATTTAAGGTAAGTGAAGGTGCAGTATTTTGCTAAGTCTCAAAAAACGAACACATAACCCTCCCATTTTATTCAGCTTGTCACTCAAAAATTTGTTTTGTCTTGAAGTTGTCTCTTACAAGTAGTTAGGGAAAGGCTCTCAACTGATCTTTTTTTAAAAAAAATATTACTTATTTAATAGCTACATGATTAGAAGAAGCATTTCATTACAGCTTTAACATATTCAATAACAATTCCAGAGCAAAGATATATCTCTTTCAAAAAGGGACCCTACACTGAATTTAATTAGTGCAGTTATACAATATTGAACTCAGAATAAACCCTATAAGACATAAAATTGAATGAGGTTTAAATCTTTAAAAAAAAGATCTCCATTTCATTTTAAAATATACTGTTTCCCACAGAGAGGCTCATTTTTAAAGTTACTAACACTTAGATGTTTGCACACGCATCTATAATATCTATGTATCTGATAATTACTAGTCATAGTCGGTTACACTCAGAATCTTGGCAACTGAGCATGGATATAAAGTCATCAGGTAGATTTCAATGGTAATGTTTATCACCTCTACTAATTAACATGAAGTAAATATTTATGCTTCTTCCTCAAATATAACTCATTTTTGTATTTGTTGATTTGTGTGTGTGTGTGTGTGTGTATCATACACAACATCTCAAACAATCTTATTCATTTATATACTCACTTCTCAAATGGCATCCTCCTATAGCTCCCCCCTCACCCCACCGGAGCCTATATACTCTCATTCCTGTTACTGTCCACTGTGTTGTTAGTGCCCGTCGTCATTCCCCAGGGCCTGTCCTTCTGCTGAATCTAGTCAGCTTATCTAGAGTTCCTTATTTTAGGAAGATTAGCTGTTCTTCATCTAGCAGCAATGAGTTGTTAATATTCCTTTAGATAAGATTGGGGTCTGCTGTTCATTATCCCAGTTCTTTGCTGAGTTACTGTCTGGGAGTCTCCTGGGCTACACTTGACAACAATTCAAAGGAGGGTATCTCCTGTCTGGCATTATTTCTTATTATGTAGCCTTTAGCTATACATATGGACTCTTTAAAATTATATTGACCCATTTAATTTTTGGTTACACTTTCCTTTGGGTGTTTAAGACAATACAGTTGGCCCAGATAAACCAATTTATTTTTACTCTTAAGGTCATTTGAGGAGCTGTTCCTGAGGGGTCACATCGGCTTGGGAGGAGGCTCTGGCTCCCTTTTTTTTTTTTTTTCTTTCTTTTTTTTTTTTTTTTTTTTACCAGTTCTGTCTGCGTGAAGGTAAGCCAAAGGTCCTGTTTGACCATGGCTGGCTGCCAATGAAAGCATGGAATAAATGTTTGCTCTGTGTTGACCCTCCTCTTTGTAGACTAGACACTGGTTCAAGTCCATTTGATGAAGTCTCCACATCCACCTTGATAAAGAGGACAGGTGACTTACCGCAGTTACAGGACATTTTGAAAGATGCTCATAGTCCCCTGGAATGTAGTTTACCTAGGAAGGCAAGGAACAAAATCTGTCCTTTATGTGCCTCTGACCAAATTATTATAGGCCTCAAAGTATGGCTGTTAAACATCCAAGGTTAGTTCCATCAGTCTGGTACTTTTAATTACGATGTGCCATGGAGATAAAGTTTGGGCAAAGACCAAAGAGTGTCAGGTAAACCTTGCCTAGACATATATTCCTTGATCTAGTTGTATGTATAATTTGTCAGTAGGTTGTTGGACTAATATGGTTCCCTCTGTGTTTTTTTTAAACTAGCTAGGCCTTATTTATCTCTTGCATTGTCTGACACTTACACCATGGTTTCCCCATTTAAGGTGCCCCCATTTTTCCCATTTATCTCTTAATAATATCTTCAACTATGGCCCCACCTCTCTTGAGCTCCTTCTTTCCCCTTATCCCCTAGATTCCTAGTATAACCTTCCCTCGCCCCTCCCCTTAAAATAGCCCCATTTTTATCCATATCACCTTTAGTAATGCCTATTTCCTACTGTTCTTCTCTTTCAGATTCTTTCTTTTCTTTTACCTCCTGTTTCCTTTTCATTATCCTGGTTACTGTACTTATGTCTGGATACATACTTATCAGGATTTGGTGCTAAGATCCACATATGACAGAAAACATATGTCATTTTTTTTCCTGAGTCTGTGTTACTTCACTTAGTATAATTTACTTGCAAATTTCATGATTTCATCTTTCTTTACTGCTGAGTAAAACTCCATCGTATATATGAACCACATTTTCATTAACCACTCATCAATTGAGGGAATCTTAGGTTGCTTCCATCTCTTAGCTATTGTGAAAAGAGCAGCAATAAACATGGATGTACAAGTGTCTCTGCATTAGGATGAGTTCTTTAGGTATATGGCAAGGAGTGGTATAACTGGGTCAAATGATAGGTTCATTTTTAGTTTTTTTAAGAGTTCTCCACTGCTTTCCATAGGGGTTGTACAAGTTTGCAGTCCTGCCAGCAGTGGATAAGCGTTCCCCTTTCCCCACATCTTCTCCAACTTTTGGGATCATTTGTTTCTTGATCTTAGCCAGTGTGACTGGGATAAGATGAAATCTTAAAGTAGTTTTAATTTGCATTTCCCTAATTACTAGTGATGTTGAACACCTTTTAAGATGCTTCTTAGCCATGTTTATTTCTTCTTTTGAGAACTCTCTGTTCAGTGCCATAACCCATGTTTTAATTGGGTTACTTCCTTTCTTGATTCTTATTTTTTTGAATTCATTATATATTCTGGATGTTAAACCTGTCAGATGTGTTGCTGGTGAAGATTTTCTCCCAGTCTGTGTGTTTCTCTTCACTTCCTTTGTTGCTTCTTTTGATAATGTAATGGGAGCCTCAATCATTGACTATCCATTGTCCATGCATGTGTCTCTCAAAAATTCTAAAGTAATTTAGTATTTTTCTTTTTAAAAAAAATAATGTATCATTTTATTTATATGTGTATGAGTGTATTGCCTGCATGTGTGTGTAAGTACACCTGTGTTGTGTAATGCCCATTAGGTCAGAGAAGGCATCAGATAACCTGGAGCTGGAGTTATGGATGGTTTTCAGCCACAGTGTGAGTGGTAGGAATTGATCCTGGGTCCTCTGCAACAGTAATCACTGCTCTTTTCCATTGAGCCAGCTCTCCAGCCTCAAATTAGTATTTTTAATCACACCTCTGTAAATTCTGTTTATTTCTCATTATAGAAGGCATCTGAACAGCTGGGGTTACTCCCCCTTCCCCTCCAATTTTGTGCCTGCAGCAGCAGAATTTGAGGCCCTTGCATATTAATCATGAGTATACTGCAACCAATTGAAAAGTCAAAGAGATTCTGAAGGTAACAACCTTAAAACCAAATTTTGTGATTGTAAGTTTATACATTTTATTTCTACACATCTCAAGTTGTGGAATTTGTACTTAAAATAATATTTTATCACTTTTATTCATGTGTATGAGTCTGCATGTCTGTGTTGTATGTGTGTATGTCCCATGTGTGTACACACATGTCAGAGGAGGTCAGAAGAGATTGTCGGACGCCCTGCTGCTGGATTCCCAGGTGGCTGTGGCCTGCCAGACATGGGTTCTGTCCATCGTATTCGGTCATCTGGAAGAGCAGGAAGCCCTCTTAACTGCTGGTGCATTTCTCCAGCCCTGTGTGCTCTGTAATCTTAAATTAATTTTCCACATATGTGGATTGATGCAGTTTCCTAACCAGGCATCAGACACACATCAGACATATGGACCTTCATGTTTACATTAAACAACAGGAACTCCCTGGTCCAATTTAAACTATTACTTTGGGCCTATGAAATAAGATTCCTGAATCAGCAACAGTGAGTAAAATTAGTTCCTAGACTTTATAAAATGGGCATTGCTATGGCTAAAAAAATAAAAAGAAATGGAATAAACCAGACTTGCTGTATTAAATAGCTGAATATATAAATAAAGATCTTCAACAGGAAATAGACAATTTTAGAAACTTGTTCTCTATGAAGAAAGTTTGCTTGCTTAGTTCCTATGATACTAAGTCTTTCACAAGATGCTATTCTACAAATACCTTAAGAGGGAGAGTGTGTGTGTATACAGAAATACATCCTTGTGTAAACTGTGTAAATACTGGAACTGCTTACTTCAACAAATCATAATTTGCTCATTGCCAGAGTACAGTATTTAAAAACTCTTCCTGGAAAAGTTTTAAAATTAGATCATTTCCAGGAAGTAAAATACAATATACAGTATTAATTTGATAGAAAATATTGCTTTGTCTATTGTTTCATAAATAAAGTAACTGCCTAAATTATCATTATAAATAAACAACTTAGTATCTTCAGAGACTCAAGAATCTAATTCTGTACTAGGGACACTCCTCACGTTCCGGAAAGCATCTGGGCCGGATCTGCAGATTCGTATGACATCATAAATGGCAGAAAAAGAGCCACTTTTTATCTCTTCTTCTTGGTTGTTGGAATCATCATTGCCTATAACACAGGCCTTTCTGCGCAACTGCCTCATACCAAAGCAGGTGGCCCACAACATGTGCAACTATGAAGAAGTGAGGAAGTAGAGGATGAAGCCACGATACCAAAGCCACTGCCTTTTTAATAACATAGCCTCAGGTGTGGCATCCTATCACTTCTTCCAATAATATTGGTCATAAGACTATAACTAAACAAGCCCTGTATACAAGAAGAAGGTGTTAATAATGAGAGGCTATGCACACCTTTTTCAGAAACTTTGAGGGCATCATAAAACTGCCTCCATGTAATGCCACCATAGGGACTCAAAGACAGAAACCACATGATCATATCATTAAACACACAAAATACCTCTTTAGTAAAAAGTCCTGGAGAAACTTGGAGTAAACATCTCAAAGTAATAAAAGCAATATACAGCAACTACACAGCTAACTCACTAAACAGATGAAAACTCAAAATATTTCCACTAAAATCAGGAATAAGACAAAGATACCTACTCTATCCATTCCTGTTCAATATGGTGCTTGAAGTCTTATGTAAAACAGTAAGACACATGAAAGAAGTAAAGGGGATGAAAACTGGAAAGGAAGAAGTAAAATATTCTTTCTTTTAAATTTTATTTGGTATTTTTATTTTATTTGTATGTGTGTATTGCCTGCATGTAGCTAAGTGCACCTGTGTCGTGCAATGCCAGCAGAGGTCAGAAGAGGCTGTCAGATCCCCTGGGACTGGAGTTACGGACAGTTGTTAGCTGCCTTGTGGGTGTTAGGATTCGAACCTGCATCTTCTACAAGAACAACCAGTGTTCTTACCACTGAGCCATCTCTCCAGTCCCAAAGTAAAAGTATTCTTTTGGGGGTATGGTAAGATTCTATACATAGACATTTTGTTATAGACTATTTTGAACAAGAGGTAAATAGTAGAGAAAAAAAAATGTTGTTCAAAATTTGGAGTTGTTTGTTAAAAAGTCTGTCATGTGGGGGCTCGAGAAATGGCTCAGCTGCTAAGAGCTCTGGCTGTTCTTACAGTGGACCCAAGTTCAATTCCCAGCACCACATAACAGCTAACAACTGTCTGTAACTCCAGTTCCATGGTATCCAGCACCCTCTTCTGACCCCCAATGGACATTCCAACACATGGGTGCACTCACAAGCATGCAGGCAATACTTGCATATACATAAAATAAAAATAATAAATATTTTAAAGTCTGTTATGTGTTAAGGTGTCCTGCTACTCTCGAGTAGAAAATGAGATGCTTAGTATCTGAAAATTCAGAGATTTCAGGACTATCTATAGATATGAAGTAGACATCAATTTAGCTTCACCATCTATATAGACCTATATAGACATAATGTACAGATGCAGTAGTTACTATACACCTAATTAGATATAAATCAGACATATATAGCTGACCCACAAATCATAGCATGCTAACTTTGGCATTATCTGTAAACAGACAAAGTGCTTCAATTTGCACATTCCTCTTTGTCCACATAAACTTTCATTTCCTCTACCCCCTATTGTGAGTAACTGAGACTATTATGCTTTGATTCATTGCACTCATCACATTAATTTTCTTCCTCCTGATCAGAGCAAACTCATGTCTATCTTAAGGCCCTTGCTTATGTCTTCCCTCTGCCTGAAATATGCTATCCCTTTTCCTACAGATCTTCCAGCATGCCACTTTAATTTAATTTCTGATGACAGCAGTAAACTCATTTTAATTCTAAATTTAAAAATAGCATGCCCATGGCTTTCTCTTCTTTAATTCTTCCACATAACTCTGTCATTGCCAAACAATAAAATGCCCTTTTAGTACACCTTTCAATGTTAATTTAACTCTAGCAATTGTCATCCTGAAGGATTGTCCCATGGGTCCCATTGATTATATAATCTGCGGAATAAGAATGAACTACAATTGTGAATGAGGACAACAATATCATTCATGTTTCATTAAATTGATGGAATTGCTTTTGACAAAGGGAGATTCTGAGAACACTTTTTGGGACATTAAAAGACAAGTTAATTATTGTAGCCTCTTGTGGAAGGCATTATGAAGATTCTACACTACGAAGGGCATAAACCTGGATGACTGATGAATTGCACATTGCAATGTTTTTCTTTACTGGAATAAAAACTGTTCAGTTTTCACATAGGTTCTCATGCTTTTTTGGCAATATAATTTATTTCAGAGCTTTAGAATTTTTTCACTGGTAGGTAAGAACATGGAAGCTGTGGTATCTAGGAATGATGTCATGCAAATAAGCATCATATCCACAGCACAGAGTACTTACAGAAAGCTCTGTAGCTTTTCCTCTAAATATATAATGATAAAATAGCCATGCCATTATGACATTTTAGTAATATCTGCAGGACTTAAGAAAGATCTATCTAGTGGGCTGGAGAGATGGCTCAGAGGTTAAGAACACTGGTTGTTCTTGCAGAGGACCCAGGTTTGAATCCCAGCACCCACATGGCAGCTAACAACAGAATGTATCTCCAGTTCCAGGGGATCTGATGGCCTCTGCTGTCCTCAGCTGGCATTGCACAACACACGTGTACATACCTATATTCAGGTAATACGTATATATACATAAAATTAAAAAATAATAAATAAAATATTAAAAAAGAAAGCTCTATCTAATTACTTTCTGATAAACATTGTTGGGAAAATATAAATTAATCACATGCACCATTGCCCATTTTTGATGGCATGGTATTGCATATCTGCAATGTCTATTTCATGACCACTATCTACTTATAGCTTATAAGCACTGAGAATACAGCCAGAAAAGCAAATTTTAAATTAATATAGTCACTTATGGCTAAGTGCCCACTGTATTTTAAAACATAGGTTTAGCTCTTTTGAATAATAATAGAGACCTGAATTTCTATTTGTTTATTATGATTTATCATTAATTTTGAAAAATTTGATTCTGTTTTACTGTTTAATATCCAATTTACTCATTGTGCTGTTTAGTTTTAACTATCAACTTAACATTCCTAAACTAAATTAATCTAGGAGAGCGAGCGGCCTCTAGCCATGTCTGTGGAGGACTTTCTTGATTACAATAACTGAGGTAGAAAGACCCACCCACTGTGGCACCATTCCCTAGGCAGGGCATTGAGAAATGTGTAAGAGTGGAGAGGGACAGCTAAGCTCTAGCAATTATCAGTCACATCCTGCTGCTAATGTCAGTCAGTAACTCATTTATCATTAACTTGGAACAAAGTAACTTCTGCACCTGAGGGCTCTGTGATGGTGTTCTAGTTTACTTCTCTGTTGTTGAGACAAAATACTCTGACAGAAACAACTTGGGGAAGAAGGGGTTTTTTGCATCTACACTTTCAAGCAGTCCATCCTCGGAGGAAGTCAGACAGGAACCCAGACAGGAACCTGGATTCAAGAACTGAAGGACAAACCATGGAAGAACATTGCTTGGTGTTTTTTCCTTTTCCGGTCTGTGCTCAGCCTGTTTTCCTATACAACTCAGGACTACCATCCGAGGGGTGGCACCATCCAGAGTGGACTGGGTCTTCCCACATCATTCTAAATTCAATAAACTATCCCACAGATATTGAGGACATTCCTCATTTGAGGTTCCCAGCTGTGTCAAGTTGACAACCAAACCAATCATGACAGACAGTGTTGGTGCTTCTCGGATTCCAAAATGTGCAAGACTGTAGTTAGTGGCACTAACTCACAGCTTTTATACTTCAAGATCTTCCTGCTGAGCGATACTGGCAAATGTCTCCCAGATTCCAGAGCCTGGAATATAGCCTGAATCTACAATCATTTAGGGAAGGGTGTATGAAGAAAATCACTAATATGAACAGAAGCTGTATAAAAAGGTCATAACCTGGGTCAGTATATAAGAATATCTCACTAACACAGGTAATGCTGTTGGGAGTGCATGAGAAGCTCACCGACATGGATAATGTGGTTGGGGTGTACAAACAGCTCACTAATGTGGACATATGTGGTTGAGCTTGTATGAGCAGCTCATTAATGTTCCACTAGCCTTGGAGTCCAGTGAAGCACGTAGGTGCACCTGTGTCATGCAATGCCCACGAAGGACAGAAGAGGCTGTGGAATCCCCTGGAACTGGAGTTACAGACAGTTAGCTGCCATGTGGGTGTTGGGATTTGAACCTGGGTCTTCTGCAAGAACAACCAGTGTTCTTAACCGCTGAGCCATCTCTCCAGCACCAAGAACTAATTTATTTGTGCTGTGAACCATGTACACGTGGTTCCAAATCCTCCACACTGGATTTATGTTTTATTGCCCCTATATCTAAATCTAAATCATCCACTCATAAATCCAGCTCATGGGGATAGCATTATCAAATATGAGTATTTCCATCTACAAATGAAAATGGTAATATCAAATAATGAAAGAATAATGTGCTTCACAGTCTCATTTAGAATCACCCAGTATTTCTACAAGCCTTGATACAGGATACCATTCTTTTAACTAAGAATGAATTACTATTAAAAAATATAAATACCTCCTGAGATAGAAGGAGCCATGTGGGATAGAAGGAGACATACTCAGCTTTCACATGGTTTCCCATTAATTATTTCATCACATCCTTTACTCTCTCAGTGTTGTGGAGATTTACACATTTTTCTGAATCAATCTGTCTGTTTCTATCATCTATCTATCATCTATCTGTCTATCTATCTATCTATCTATCTATCTATCTATCTATCTATCTATCTATCTATCTATCATCATCATCCATCTGATCTTTTAGTTATCTCTATCAAATACTGTCTCCCAATTGGCTAGTTCCTCCAATGGCCGAGGCCTGTTGCAGAGCATGGACTACAAAGTGGCTGCTGGGAGCCAACTTGGGATGGAAGCCGCGAGCCTCAGGTAGCGCATGTGGGGTGGGGAACGTGCAGCCAGCCTTAGCAGATCAAGGAAAGAATGGACTGACACTTGTGGACCTGGAGTGAGATCGCTTGCCCCTGAGGTGTGAGTGAATGCTAGCAGTGACTATGGGCATGGCGGCGAAGTCTGGTATGGCTGGCTCTGAGCCATGGTGCAGGGTAGGCACCGGGTACTCATTCCTTTGTAAGTTAATAAATGCACACAAAGATATTTTATATGGTTTGTGTGATAGCACAGAAGACCCAGAAAGAATTTGGGTGGCAAAATTGGCATAGTCTGGCCAGATAAAGGAACCACAGCCTTGGGGATGTGGGTCTCAGAAAGCAGTGTTGTTCCTGCTGCCCCTGTGGCAGGTCACCTGGGCTCTGAGTCCCAAATCCAAGAGAAGCCAATCAAAACTCATATGCTTAATGGGGTTAGGGATAGTCATATGGGTTATACAATGGATTTTAAAATCTGTAACTAAAAAGAGGCCAGCCATGCAGAAGCAAGGACACAGCCATGTTGTAAATGTGGGGATATGTCGCGGGTATGTGAAGATTTGTTAAAGGTTACCCAAAGGCTAGAAAATCTTTTACAGGCTATGGACCCAAAAGGAATGCCCAGAGAGAGAGTAAGCTTTCCACTTTGCATCATAAAGGATGTGTCCCAGGCAGGGAAAACTGAAAAGGCTGAACTGGCAGACCCAGTTGTAGAGCTGGAGAGAGAAAAGAGATGGGACACTTTGACTTGTGTAAGGTCCAAGGACTCAGAGGAAAAGGCAGATAATAGCAAAAAGGAAAAAAAAAAAATCTAACTGTGCTGTAGCTAGGGAAATATTCCATCTTAGAACTGTTAAAACTAAGAAAAACAAGCAAGTGAACAGAGCCCCTGGCCACATGCCTTCTGAGAGTATGGGGCATGGGAGCAAATGATGTCAGTCTAAGTCCTTCAGAAGCTTCACAGCTGAGTTATATAACCACCCATATATCTTTGCAATATAGGCTGTTCAACCTAGGCCAATGAGGGGGGAGCAGTCCTTAATGGGGTGGCTGGTTGAAGACATTAAAGTTACATATTTGTCACCAAGGGACACTAACATGATTAGCAAGGGATGGAGGACTATCAAGGAGGGGCAGGCATTACTGAGAGAACTAGGTATGAGAAAAGCAATATGGGATGTCCAGTTCACTGGGCCAGATAAGAGTGTGTTCACCAGACATATGAAAGAACGCCTAATTCAACTGGGATCTCGAGAATGGTATGGGGCTTTAATGGTTTTACTAAGCCCTTTGATGGGACAGGGCCTTTGTAAAGTGAGGGAGGCTTTGGCAAATCTAAATGATTCTGACCAGCATGTAAAACATGTATGTAAAATAACAGAATACCTTATAAGAGATATAAAAAAAAGACCAGACTGAAGAAATGGTCCACTTGGGTTACTTAAAGACAAATGTGGCAAGACTTATGTCAAGCCCAAATACACAAAGAAAAAATTGATAGGAAACCAAATTTGTTACTATGGCATTTCTGGAAGGTTTTAAAACAAGAAGAACCATTTACAAAGGACATTTGAAGGATAACAACTGTACAAGGGGTGGTTAAGATTCCCCAAGGATTAAATAAAATGCATTTCTCTTCTGATAGAGGCTATACTAGGGGTGGAAGCAAGTTTTCCCACCATGTTCTCCACCAGCAACCTGGTGTGGTCAGTGGGATGTGGCTACAGTCAGGAGGCAGACCCAGAGCCTGCCTGACTCAGGGAACCAACAGCTGCAGCCAGGACAGCAGAAACCCTCTGCCTCCTTAGCCCAGTGCAGGGTCAGGCAACTGGAGCCAACACCTGTAAGTGTATCAAGAATAAAAGAATCCAAAGGGATAACTAAAAATGGTCAAGAGCTAACCAAATTAATGCCTTGTACCCATGCTATAGTGCCTAACAAGGATCTATGGAGAAAACAGCTAATATGAATGGACAAAACCTTTTCATGCTGTGTGAGACATTGTCTATGATTGATTTAATATATAATGTTAACATTCCTTCGAGTGTTTTACAGATGTGAAACCCATTTGAAAGATACCTGAAGAAGCAAAGGCCAGCTATAGCTGTAAGATTCTTGGGAGTTTTATGTAAGTTGGGTAATATGAGGATAGAGACTCCCAAACTATACAACTGTTAAGAAAATCTACAGTACCAGGGGTGGGTTGCCCCACTATGAGCTGTTGGTCAAGGAAAGATCCTAGAGGTCCTCCAATTCACCAAAGCTATTGCCATTAATGTTGGTTTTACACTAGAATGTTCAGTAAGGCCATATTGCTGAGGACACTACATGATGTGAGCACAGGAGAAGAAGAGATGGAACTGAGACTAACCAAAATCTCTGTGCCACTGGATGGATGACTTTCATATTGATGTGGATGTTTGGGGAAGAAAGGATCCCCTTTAATTCTACTCAACAATGGACCCTGCGTGCTGCCCACTGTGGACATCCCAAGCAATACCTGCAAGTGCAATAATGGCTTGACCAACACACATACAACTGATAAATTTCTTATTGGATGAGGCCTGCTCCTAGAGGTGGAATGCACATCTTGTGGTGTAGACCAGGCTAATGCTTTGTGTCAAGACAGGCTACAGGACCTAGTGGAGACACCATCACGAGTATACTGTTTATGAGTACAGTACACCTACTGGGATATCTTCTGGGCATTTGTATTTACATTCATGTTTGTTTAAATGTCTTCTTCCTTCCATTTGTCTTTATAGTAGAAGAAATACCACTGAGATAGATTAGTGGCCATGGCCTAAAGATAACTAATGGGGAGGCCCAAGAAGCCACTATCTCATGATGATACAAGAGGGATTGCCCTACATCTACCACCTCCTCCAAGGCTAAGGGACTTTAGCGGAAGAATGATGGGAAGTTATAAGAGTGGAGAAAAGGTGTGGAGTGTCTTCTTACTGGCTAGTTCCTACAATGGGGGTGGCTGCCGTGGAGTGTGGACTAAGAAGGGGCTGCTGGGAGCCATCTTGGGATGGAAGCTGTGAGACTTGGGTAGTGTGCATGATGTGGGGAACGTGCAGCCAGCCGCAGCAGCTCAAGGACAAAGTGGACTGACTCTTGTGGACTTGGGGCAAGATGGCTGGCCCTGGAGGCATGAGCAAATGCTAGCAATAACTATGGGTGTGGCGTGGTCTGATATGGCGGGCTCTGAGCCAGGGTGTGGGGCTAGGCACTAGGTAGTCATTCCTTTGTAAGTTAATAAAAGCACATAAAGATATGTTATATGGTTTGCATGATAGCACAGGAGACCCAGAGGGAATTCAGGGGACAAATACACACAAATATAGGTCTTTTTATCTCTATCCATCTATCATTTATATCTTCTATCATTGATCTATCATCTATCTTATCATTCATCTATGTATGTATCTATCACCTTTCTATCTATCTGTATCTATCTATAATCTATTTATCATCTGTGCATCTACCTATTTATCATCTATCTACCTGTCACCTCCCATACAGGTATTGTGATTTTTGTAACATGGTCTCCTGACATACCCTAAGCTGGCCTAGGAATCATCCTCCTGCCTCATTCACCTGAGTGTTGAGGTTATGGGCGTATGCCACCACAATTCACAAAGTTATAATTATAAACTCTTAACTCAGTTGCCTGGATGCAAGTCTATTGACACACCCACATTATGCATTTCACATGTAACACACTTACATAGCACGTATTACATAAGACTATTTAAAAGGCATATTTTCATTATTAATAAGAATTGAAAGCACTCCCCAGTCTCATTCTCTTCATGTTGACAAGCTGTGAGTTTCTTTGTTATTTGGCATTTGTTGAAAGAAGAAACTTCTCTGAAGAGTGTAGCAAGATATACAAATCTATGGGTGTAACAACAAATTATGATGAGTCAGTTTAATAAATGCCTATTTAGCAGAATAATAGCAGTAGGTTCTCCTGAATAGCTTGTGACTTGCCTAGCCACAGGTTCTTGTCCCTGATAACAATGCCAGTTATGGGCTTTATCTTGTGACACAGGACTTAATTCCAAACAGAAGGTGGTTATTTATTTGTGTAATATTCATACCAGTACTGCATCAATGGGTCTATATTGGCAGTCCAAGGGTTATTGTAGTTCACAGGATTCACATCTGGGTAAAGTTGATGATTACTTTTCCCTTTGGACAGCATGTATAACATCATCCTACTAGAAAATCTAGCAGTAGAGATGAAGCTTCAAGGTGAGTACCAGCTTGATTTCTCTGTCATTTTTTCGATATCTGATGTATGTGTTGTCTTCAGCAGTGGGTCCTTACTGTAAATGTCTGGTGGGTAACTGAAAGCAATAGTCTAGACAGTATTGTTTGAGGGCCTATGGGATCTCCCTGGTCAGCAACTCCAAAAGAGTGAGTACATTTCTGGTAACTGAGGTTTTGATAGACTGTGGTATATAAATAGGGACATTGAACCCCCATTATAGGGTAAGTGTATTTAAACACACATACACACACACACACACACACACACACATATATATATAT
>NW_008353490.1:1958689-1969218 GCF_000622305.1 Nannospalax galili
TATATATAATGGATATTATATATAAAGTAGCTTCGACAAGGCGTGGTGGTCCAGAGATTTAATCCCAGGACCTCAGAGGCAAAGGCAGGCTTATCTCTGTGAGACTGAGACCATCTTGGCAAACAGATTGAGTTCCAGGCCAGCTGAGACTAAATGAACACCCTGTCTCAAAACAAACAAAAACAAACAACAAACAAACAAAGCAAACAATAAAAAAGAAAAAGGAAGAACAGTAAGAAGCTTCTGTACTAGTAGACTTCTGTATGAATATTTCAAAATGCCTTTAGAGTTAGTTGTCTTCCTTTACTCCCTTCTCCTGCCCTCTTGTTCTCCTTTCCTTTTAATGCCTCCTATTCCATTATTTCCTTTTCTACATTTACACGACTGAATTCTGTCTGCTTTCTCACAAAACTACCCCATCATGGTCCCTTATTAGCTACCTGGACTTTTTTGATATTCCAAATGAAATACAACTATATTGATTCAAACTAGTATCCACTTATGAGAGAGAACATTCAACCTTGATATTTCTGGGATTCGGTTACCTCATTTAGGATGATTGTTTCCAGTTCCATTCACTTAACTGACAATTTCATAATTAAATTTTTCTAAGCAGATGAAAAATATTCCATTGTGTAAATATTCAATACTTTTACTACCTAGTGAACAGTTGATGGACTCTTAGACTGTTTCAATTTCCATGCTATTGTGAATAGAGCTATGATGAATATGGATGAAGACATATCTCTTTAGTAGGATTTAGATTATTTTTGGTAGATGCCCAAGAATGGTACAGATGGGTACTGAGGGGTATATATTTCTGGCTTTTGGGGAAACATCCATACTGATTTCCATAGTGTCTGGACCATTTTGTACTCCCACAAGCAGTAAATGAGAGGTCCCCTTTCCTCACATCAGTGCCAGCACTTGTTGGTCTTTGTTAGCTGTTATGAATGGGGTCAGACGAAGTCTCAAAGCAATTTTAATATGCATTTGCCTGATGACTAAAGTTGTTGATCATTAGAAAATATATTTCTCAGCTACTTGTGATTCATTTTTGAGAACTTCTGTACTAGTAGACTTCTGTATGAAGCTGTTTAGTTCATTTGCCCAATTTTTAATTGTGTTTTTTGATTTTTAATATTTTTTTATTCTTTGTGCTTTATAGATACTAAACTTCTGCCACATATATAGCTGGGAGTGCTCAGTCCTAAATGGGACACCTACATATCATACTCACCTCCCAAACTTCAGGCATAATTGTGAAAGAATGGTCAGAAAATTGTAAGAGCCAGGGGCGTTAAATGAATACAAGTAAATCACGTTGTTTGAACACCACAGGATAGCTGCACATATGAACCCAGAGTGCTTATGACAGCATGCACAAGATCTGTACAAATCTAAGCCAGACAAAACCCCAGCATAGATTAGGGATGTGGGCAAGAAGCCCAGGTTCTAGCTAACAAATTATTATTGGCAAATAATAGTTATTGGGTGAGAGTCAATTTTATTACGGGTGTGGTGTCTGGTAGGTTGACCAGATTCCAAGGGATGGACCCACACCCAAGATTATTTGGATACCACAAATTAGAATTGATAGGCTTTTAAAAGTGAAAAATAATAATAGAAGACTCGAAGACATTGGGGGTGGGAATGGAGATGGATGAAGGGTTCTGAATATGATAAAAATATATTTTATGAAATTCTAAAAAAAACAATAAAATATTTTAAATTAACACACTAATCAAATAATATAAAAACATAAAATATATGTTAAACATATTACTGAAAATAAAACAATGTTAAGCATGAAAAAGTAATTGAAAGTAAAGTCTGAGAGTTTATGAAATGAAAATTTATCTTTACCAAGTATGGAGATCTTAATAAAGAATTAAAATTTGATCTTCTGACTTTTTCCAAAAGCTTAGAATGTGATGGAAATAATAGTTTGTAAGAAAAAGATTTTCCACCATGATCAAGTTGACTTCCTCCTAGTGATTCAGAGATGGTTCAAACTACACAAATCAATAAATACATTCCACCCAATAAACAGACTCAAAGTCAGAAACAACATGATCATATCATTAGATGCAAAAAAAGAGGTGTTTGACAATATCCAACATCCATTCATGATAAAAGTCATGGAGACTCTAAGAATACAGGGGATGCATCTCAACATTATAAAGGCAACATGAATCAAGCCCACAGCCTACTTCATACAAGAACTTCAAAATTCTCCATTAAATCTGAAACAAGACAAAGATGTTCACGTTCTCCATTTCTGTTCATATCGATACTTACCTACATCAATAAGACAAATGTAGGCTATAAAGGGGGATACAAATTGGAAAGAAAGCAATCATAGTAGCCTTATTTGCTAGTAATATATTTCTATACATAAAAGACCCTAAAAACTCTTGCAGGAAATACCTAGTGCTGATAAACACATTTGGCAAATTATCAGAGTATAAAATTAACACATATACAAAAAAATCTAGCCTTCTTGTATACCAACAGCAAACATATCAAGAAAGAAATCAGTGACATTATACAGGATAGCCTCAAAAAACATAAAATATGTTGAAATAAATCTAATCAAGCAAATAAAGAACTGAAGAAAGAAATTGACAGTATCTGAAGATGTAAAGATTGCCCATGGCATGGATCTGTAGGAATAATATTATGAAAAATGGTCATCCTATGAGAAACAATCTATAAATCTAATCCATTAAAATTTTAACAAAATTTAACAAAATTCTTCACAGAGTTTTTTTCATAAACAATGAAAGAAATTCACATGCCACAGAAATGTTTTTTAAAAATCTTAAATTTCTTATGGACACACATACACACAAAAACAGGATAGCTAAAACCATCATGAACAACAAGACAAAAGAACTGCTGGATGTGTTACCATTCCTCATACATAACTGATTGGTGGAATAGAATTGAGGAACCAGATTTAATTTCATGCATCCACAGACATCAGATTTTTGACAAAATGATTAAAAATACACAGTGTATAGGCCCATATGTGTGTGTGTGTGTGTGTGTGTGTGTGTGGTGTGTGGTGTGGGGTGTGTGTGTTTGTAATGAAGTACATGAAATTGAGTGGGGAGTAGTAGGGGAGGTTGCAGACAGAGGAGAAGGTATAAATGCAATCCAAATACATTCTATGAAATTTGCAAAAATTCAATAAAAAAGAAAAAATAATTAAAAATTATAATGCTTTATTAACTTGTTACACTAAAAGCTCTACCCTTTTCAAGGAATGTAATAATTCAATAGCAGGAAAAAATTAGATGTTTCATTGGTAAACTCAAACAAGAATTTAAAACAAAGAAATACTATTTCAATTTTTATGTTGCATTTTTATTGATTCTCTGAGACCTTCACACATGGATACAATGTATTTTAAATGTATTCACCATTCACCCCTCAACTTCCCAAACTCCATGTGTAATGTGTTTTACTATCTCTAGACCTTCAATTAGGAGCTTTAAATTCTCTGTAAGGCACAAGTGAAGGTACACTAGACCCGTAGAAGTGGTGTAGAAAAAATGATGGAAAACCACTTGTGGCCTGGGAGTGGGAAAGGTTCAACGTCAGGGCCTGGGTACTCAGGACCACATAAGGAGTCAAGACCATAGCTGGTCCTCAAGGGAAGTGAGGAAGCCATTCTTGGGAATTGGGAGGAAGCACACTTCCAGCTCATAAGAGGGGACCACAGATCTAGCTCAAGGGATGCGACTGCTACAGGATTACAGGAGGGAACCACAGGTCCAGGTCATAGTAGGCAACCACAACTCTGGCTCACAGGAAAAGATCACAGCTCCAGCCTCAAGAAGGAGACCACAGCTTCAGGTTCTCAGGAGGCAATCACAATTCCAGAGTCACTTGAATGGTCCTAGCTTCAATTCCTCTGGTTCCTACCACTTTCTCATCTGCATTGGTCTGTCCACATGAGTATACTTGTTTTTAAGTACAATGTTTTAAGAGCATTTTGGTTTCTGTGCAGTAAACAGAAGCAGGAGATACAGGATGAACATAAATACTGGGGAAAAAAAAGCTTTGCTTTTCCTTAAGGAGAGAAATACATTGAGTTTTTACTTCTTCATGATCAAGGATTTGGTTGGCTTTTTTGGTGTCTGCTGTTTTAACCTCTTCTTCCATAGCCAGGGAAGATTAGTGATGAGACATATTCTAAGCCGAGTCATATTTTAATTTTTCATGATTTTTGTTTGTTTAAATTGGCTGCTTTTTCTTTTTTTGTTGTTATTGGTTATTTCACTTGTTTTTTGTTTGTTTTGATTCCCAAATCCTGTGATTACAGGTGTGTACCAATAAGTCCAGGCTATTTTCATGTTTCTGCAAGATTCCTTTTGAATACTCTGGCATATACCTCTCCTTAAATCATTTGCAATTCTCATCAGACTTCAAAAGACCAAGTCTTAGTAAATAGGTAGAAGCCAAATGACATTTGTTGTTGATTCTTCTCACTTTTTTTTTGTTTGTTTGTTTGTTTTTGTCTTTTTGAGACAGGGTCTCCCTATAGCCCCAGCTGTCCTGGAACTCACTATGTAGACCAGGCTGGCATTGAACTCACAAAGATCCACCTGCCTCTGCCTCCGAGTGCTGGGATTAAAGGTGTGTGCCACCACACCCTGTGATTCTGGGTTAGAACAATGATGAGTCAAAACAGGGCTTTCCAGTCCATATAAATTTGCTGTAGAGAATTCAGTCCCTTCCCTTGAGCAGTTTCCATTTTCATCATTACCACATCTGCCATCTCCTGGTGAGTAGGCTGGGGTCAAAGCTGCTGCTGCCTCTGATGCTCCTGCAGCAGGAGGGCCAGCCATCCCTGCACACAACTGACAGTAGCTTGGGGCCACTTCCTGACCTTGGACTTATGCCTCCACTGTCTGCTATAGTCCAGGACAGTTGCTCATTAGCAAGCAGCACTACTGCCTTTTTGATGTCCTTCTTGGCCAGGCACAGGGCCTTGTGAAGAGGGGCCTGGTCTGTGACGCCTATGCCCAGGAGCATGGCCATGTAATCTTCCTCCCATTCCATGCCTCTGGTCTCCAGGCTGGCATTGGTAGGGGGCACTGCCTTGGCACTGGCCACCATGTACTCTTTGCAGTTCCTGGGGCAAGGTGGGTTTCCCCAGTGGGTGCTGGGAGCCAACCACTAGGCACAGTACTCTTCACCCCATGTTGGGACTCCTGATTTCAGAATTTTGAGATAAGCACAGAAGTACCTAAGGTAGATAAAATATTTGTCACGAGTAATAAGGTTTCTCATAAGATCCAGAACATGCACTCCACCTCCAGGGAGTTGTCTCACCCCAACCGAAGGCCAGCTGCCCTGAGCATGCCTCATTCTGCCATCTTCTCTCCCAGAAAGATCATTTTGGCTTTGCCAAGTCCTGAGTTCAAATTTTTGAAGTCAATATAGAAACACCTCTTCAATGGGCTCTGTGGTATGCTGACCCTGGGTGGTGCAGGTGGTTAAACTGGAGGCCATTGGTGCCTTGAAGTCCTCATGGATGTCTCATGTAGAGATCTAGCATCTAGTCTAGCATCTTCATGGCTCAGATGGATGGACATGCAAAACATCATTTTAGTTTTAAAATAATTATATAAATTAAATTTGACTTTCCTGTGATGAATTTGGAATGTCCGTATTTGTCAAAAAACAACTTTTAAGGACTGGTGCGATGTCTTGGTTTTTAACAGCATTTTCAGCCTCACAAAAGACCTAGGTTAGATTCTCAGCATCCACATAGTGAATTGTAATTACGGTTACAGGCAATCCAGTGCCTTCTTCTGGTCTTTACAGGCACTGGGCATTCACATGGTGCACATTCCTACATACAAGAAAGTCAAACATTCATATACATAAAATAGAATAAAAATAAATACTTTTAAAAAATATGAATACAAAAAATTTAAATCATTTTAATTTGATATTGGGAATGGAATTATAATGTTTTCAAATCTTTTTTATACTAAGCAGCTAGTAAATTTAGGCAAAAATCCTATAAACATTGGCAAACCAATGAGCTTTTCTGAGCCTTAGTTTTCTGAAAAAATATACCACTAATTTTGTGAGTTATGAAACTACTATGCAGTTTCTAAACTAATGTAGCTCTATTTATTGCTAGCATTATTTCCAGCTAGAGCCATAAATCTTACATGTTATACTATTATTTACTGTAGAAGTAAACCTTTATCAAACTGTAGGCATAGAGAGATGAGTATCATGAATAAGCGCATCATTCTGACACATCAGGATCAACTCTGTCTAAAGTTTCACATTCTTAAGAATATGTTCACATATCAAAGTTCCAAATTAATGGAGCAGACATAAAACCAGATACCTTTTAAGTATTAAAATCCACAGCTTGCTTCTAGAATCTGAAGAAATTTAAAGTCATTTTATCTGTATTTTCACTATATTGCACTTATTTTAAAGAGAAATTAATAGCATTTGGGTTACATTTAAGTCCTATAATTTGATTTTCATATTCACTCATATTTTAAATGACCAAATGTTAAAAGAAGTAAAACTGACTCAAAGATTACTTTTAATGTATACATACTTACACCCTACTTCACTCTTTCCTGGTGAGTCTCCTTTTCTCTTGATTTAAATATTTGATTTGTTCTTCCTTGTAACATATTTCCTTAGGGAGAAAATAGGTGAATATGAGTATTTATTTCTGCTTTAATACTTTTCCTGCTGTAGTAATCCCACAAAAGTTATTACTGCTTTAAGCTCATTTTTTTTCTAGAAATATCTCTGAATAAACAGCGTTCAGTATTAAATATTGTGGTAAATATGAACAAAAAGTCATCATTTTCAACATAGCACTGATAATCTGCTTTTTGCAACTTTAAATAGTATTTTCAGATTTCGGAACATGGCATTTATTCTACCCTACTATTCTGTTCTTCCTTTGTGATGAATAATAGAGGGAGAGGATCTTTATAGTAATTATGGCTCAGCTCATTCTCTTTAGAAAATTTCAAATGGTACTGCCAAGACTTTCGCTAATGTTCCCTCAACTAACTCTTCAGCAACAGCATCTCTGATCCCAGAAAAATTATCAAGGTGTGTTAGCTTCCTACTGTGAACATAACAAATTGCCACAAATTAACCAATTTAGGACAATCTGAGCTATGAGAATTATAGGGGTGAGAATTGTAACAGAACTCAACTAATTTCTCTGCTCAGGATTTTACAAGGTCAAAATTTAGTTTGTTAGATTGTGGTCAATTGGGTAACTAAGAGAAAACTCTGGAAAGCACCAAGGTCCAGGCTCATCTGAGCATTGGGTGTGATCCAGCTCTTTCAACTGCATGATTGTGACCCCCATTACTACACTGCATTCCAGTGTTAACATTCTGAAGTCATGGAAGCTTCTGTCTGGTACTTAGAGGTCAATCTGCATCTTATAGCCACCAAATGTCTTTCCTCATCCAGTATATCCCTAAATTCTTCTTTCTTCACCTGGAGATGGGTAAGGAACCTTATCATTACGTTGCGACCACCTTGACTATACCAGAAAACTTTCCTAATTAAAGTTCACTCCATGGCTTTGACTGTATCTGAAAAAAATCCCTTTGCCATTAGGCACACATTCTTTGAATGAAGATACTGATGTCAATGGAAGTGATCACTGCTTTTTCTACACACAGGATTTACAATACTGCCCAATGGATTGTGGCCAGAACCTACAGCTGTCCTTCTAAATTAGAACTTAGCTCCCCAGCTTGTTTTATTGGGATGAGAATGTGAACACAGATGCAAAGTAGTGAGCCTACAAGGTGGAGCTGAAAGCCACAGAAAATTAGCACCATGTTTTACAAGTGGCTTGGAAAAAGTGATTGATTTTCTTTATTTACTTTTTATCTTTTTGAAAAGGAAGGCCAGTAACTCTTATCTGATACCTGCCACATTCCTATATTTGGGAGCAGATATTTTTATAGGAACTGTAATTAGCAGAGTTTCTTTTTACATGTATGAAATTTGTGAAAGGACAAATTTAACAATTAAAAATAGGTTCTCTTTAACAAATTGTGCTGAGAAAACTGATTTCCACATCTATATCTCTCACCCTGCTCAAAAAACAGTTCAAAGGAATCTGAAATGATCTTACTATTTCCTCTTGTTTTCCTATAATATTTAAAATATAAATTCATACCATAATAACAAAAAATTTATACTAACAGTCCTTCAGTATGGAAAGAGCTAAGCTGTAATAACAGTAACATGAGAGGTAAGATGCAGGAGTATATATAAGCAGAAATTTTATATTTTTTTATAAAATTCTTTAATAACCACATACTTAGAAGAAGCATTTCATTACATCAGCATTGACACATTCAGTAACAATTTTCTAGGCTAGGATGCATCTCTTATAAAATTGGCTATACATTTTTAGGTTTACAGTTGAATTATTACAATTATACAATATTGTACTTAGTATAAACCCTATAAGACATAAAATTAAATGAGGTTTTAACCTTTAAAATACAGAGATTCATGCAGAAAACTTCATTTTTAATGTAATTGACATTAAGATGTTTGCACATGTGTTTCTAATCTCTATATATCAGATTATTATTAGTCACAGTCGGTTACTTTCTGAGCTCCTTGGCATCTGAGCATGGATATAAAGTCATCAGGTAGATTTCAATGATAATGCTTTTCACATCTAATTATTAAGGAGCAAATTTTTTGTTTTGAAGAATTATTATTTTTTAAATCATCATTTTTTTTTAATTTTTAAGAACTACATGATTAGAAGAAGCGTTTCACTACAGCTTTAACATATTCAGTAACACACTCTAGAGCAAGAGTACATCTCTTTCACAAGTGGGTGCAAGTTTCTAGGTTCACAGTTGAATTAATATAGTTATATATTATTGAACTCAGTATAAGCCCTGTAAGACATAAAATTGGATAGTTTTTAACCGTTAAAAAGATCTCCATTTCATTTTAGAATATATTGTTCCTTGCAGAAAGACTCATTGTTTTTGCTACTAACACTGAGATGTTGGCGTTTGCATTGCTAATCTGTATGTATCTGATTATTCCTAGTCATAATTGGTTGCTCTTGGATCCTTGGAGCCTGTGCATATCTATAAAGTCATCAGGCAGACTTCAATGGTAATGTTTATCATCTCTACTAATTAGCATGATATAAATTTCCATGTTTCCTCTTCAAATATAATACATTTAAAAATTTGTTGATTTATTTTTGTGTGTGTGTGTGTGTGTGTGTGTGTGTGTGTGTGTGCGTGTATCACATAGAACATCCCAAACAATCTCATTTGAGTATACACCCACTTCCCAGATAGCACCCTCCCATAGCCTCCCTCCCCCCACTAGAGCCCTTATACTCTGATATCCCTGCTACTGTCTGCTATGTTATCAGCACCCCCAGCCATTCCCCATTACTTGCCTTTCTGGTGAATCTAGTCAGCCTATCTAGAGGTCTTTGTTTTAGGAGGGGCAGCTGTTCCTCATCTAGCAATAATCAGTTGTCCATATTCCTTTAGATAATATTGGGGTCTGCTGTTCATTTTCCCAGTTCTATGCTGGGTTACTATCTGGGAATTCCTTTGGCCACCCTGGCCAACAACTCTAAAGAAGGTATTGCCTGTCTGGCATTGTTGCTTGTTATGTAGCATTTAGCTATGCATATAGACTCTTAAGAAATTATATTGGCCCTTTTAATCTTTGGTTATACTTGCCTTTTGGGTGTTTAAGGCCACACAGTTGGCCCAGATAAACAATTTATTTTTACTCTTAAGCTTGTTTGAGGATCTGTTCCTCAGGGGTTACAAGGGCTTGGGAGGAGCTCCTGGCTCCTTTCTTTTACCAGTTCTTCCTATGAGAAGATAAGTCAAAGGTCCTGCTCAACCATGGATGGCTTCACTTGGAAGCATGGAGGAAATGATTCTTCTGTGTTGACCCTCCTCTTTGTAGACTGGACACAGGTTCAAGTCCATCTGGTGGGGTCTCCTCGGCCTCCTTGATCAAGAGGACAGATGACCCACCACCGTTACAGGACATTTTGAGAGATGCTCATAGTTTCCTGGAACGAGTCGACCTAGGAGGGCAAGGAGCAAAAACTGTCCTTTATGTCCCTCTGACCAAATCATTATAGACCTCAAAGTATGTCTGTTAAACACCCAGGAAGATTAGTTCTACCAGTCTGGTACTTTTAATTACTGTGTGTCATGTAGATAAATCTTGGGTAAAGACCAGTTGTTCTCAGATAAACCTTACCTAGACATATATTTCTTGATCTGCTATGTATAATTTGTCAGTAGGTTATAGGAATAATATGGTTCCCTCTGATTTTCAAAACTAGCTAGGCATTATTTGTCTCTTGCATTGTCTCACCCCTCCATCATGGTTTTCCCACTTAAGGTGCCCCCATTACCCCCCTTTCTCCCTTACTAATACCCTTCTCCTATGGTCCTACCTCTCTTGAGCTCCTTCTTTCCCCTTAT
>NW_008353490.1:1969229-1978662 GCF_000622305.1 Nannospalax galili
TAGGTTCCTTGTAAACCCTTCCCTCCCCCCTCCCTTAAACTAAACCACTTTTTAGCCTTATCTCCCTTTCTAAGTTATGTTTTCTCCTGTTCTCTTTCAGGTTCTTTCTTTTCCATTACCTCCCTGATTCCTTTCCATTATCTTGGTTCCTGTAGTTATGTCTAGTTACATTCTCATTTATCAGAGTCTGTTTCTAGGATCCACATGTGAGGGAGAACATATGTTGATTTTATTTTTCTGAATCTGTGTTACTTCTTAGTATAACAGTTACTGTGAAGTCTGTGTTGGTTCACTTAGTATAACTTCACTTAGGATAACCTGCAAATTTCATGATTTCATCTTTCTTTACCTCTTAGTAAAACTCCATCGTATAAAGAACCACATTTTCATTATCCATTTGTCAGTTGAGGGACACTTATGTTACTTCCATCTCTTAGCTATTGGGAAAAGAGCAGCAACAAACATGGATGTACAAGTGTCTCTGCAATAGGACGAGTTCTTTGGGTATATGCCAAGGAGTGGTATAACTGGGTCAAATGGTAGGTTCATTTGTAGTTTTTTTAAGAGTCCTCCACACTGCTTTCCATAGGGGTGAACCAGCTTGCAGCCCCACCAGCAGGGGATGAGTGTTCCCCTTTCCTCACATCCTCTGCAACATTTGAAATCATTTGTTCTCTTGATCTTAGCCAGTCTGACTGGGGTAAGATGAAATCTTAAAGTGGTTTTAATATGCATTTCCCTAATTATTAGTGATGTTGAACATCTTTTAAGATGTTTCATAGCCATCTTTACTTCTTCTTTTGAGAACTCTCTATTCAGCTCCTTAGCATATCTGTTAAAGGGTTGCTTCTTGTCTTGGTTCTTCATTTATTGAGTTCATTATATATTCTGGTAATTAAACCTCTGTCAGATGTGTTGCTGGTGAAGATTTTCTCCCATTCTGTGGGTTTTCTGTTTGCTTCTTTGGTTGCCTCCTTTGATGTACAGAAGCTTTATATTCTATTGAAGCTAAGTTGTTAATTCAGCTAAATGCAAGTTTATGAAGAATATTAACTGGCCATCACAGTTACAAACTGCTATTTCAATTTATAAAGAGAAAACAGTTATTTTGGGTCACAGCTTCAGTAGTTTCAGTCCACAATTGCTTGGTCCCTTGCTTTGGGACCATGGCAAAAGACATTACAGCAGGCTTTTGGCAGTGCATAGTAGCCGAGATGCGGAAAGAGGGAGAAGAGGAGAGGCTGACATCCCAGTGCTCTTTTCTAGTGCATGCCCCAGTGCTTTCATTTCCTTCTATCAGGACTCATACTTTACTTTTTAAGTTCTTTTATTTTTTTGAGAATTTCATACATGAATATTGTCTGTGTTATTTCCATCCTTCCCAGTCTTCTTCCCATGTGCTTCCACTCCCTTTCGATTTCTTTTCCTCTTCTTTTATCATTGTTACATATAAACATTTATATATAAATATATTAACATATTGTATAATATATTATTATATATTGTATTAATATATTATAGTATACCATAACCAATTATATAATATAATATTCATAAAGCACTGAGTCCATTTTATGTTGTTCTTGTGTTTAGGCTGCCCACTTGGGATTGGATAATAATTCATTGGACTTAAGTTCTACTCATTGGGAGAGAAATCATATGTGGTACTGTAAACATAGCCAAGTGCCTGTGTGTAGAGGTCATTGACCCTAGGGAAAAACCTACTACTTTCACTTCCAATGTATTTTCTTACTACATTCTAGATACATAACCTTATATTTACAGAGATGTCTATCTGTTACCACTCATCAAAAATATTTCTTGTTGCAGAAGATAGAGACTATTATGAAGTTACACAACTGATCAAATGCAAAGAATAAGTGACTATGAGATGCTCAGCCCTAAATGGCATATTTATAATACACCCTCTACACCCAAGGTTCAGGAAACATAGAGGAAGAGGGAACAGAAAGATTTTGAGAGCCAGAGGTACAAGACACCTGTTGTTAGTTAATGCTTGAACACTTTTTCTGTCTCGTGTGACTGACTGTGCTATTACAGAAGTTCTTGGACCTTTGGAAGGTAAAGCCTAGCTTGGGGAAAAAGATTTCTGATGGTTCTGCCTTAAGATTTATAGCCCAGTCCTATTTTCTACTGTACCTCTGCTTCTTGGTCCACTGAGTTGTGAGTAAAGAGTTACATGTTCTCTCCACCACAGGAAATTGGTCTGTGTGTCTACCTTCTCCATCATGGTCTTATCTTGCTTCCAACTATGAACCACAGTACATCCTTCATCACTTAAATGATTGCAGTGACTAGAAAAGTAATCAATACATTTAGCAAAAGATAAGTCACATTTGTATTAAAAGTTGAGGTTGTCAAATTATTTCTAAATATCCAGTGGTCCTAATTATGTGAACCCTTATATTAGAGAAATTTCTGTGCATGATTTTTACTGATGTGATGGTATTAAAAGGAAGAATAGACTTAAAGCTGAAGAAGGACAGGGGCTCAATGCATCTCAAGTGGATTTGTAAATAAATGAAAGTGGTTAAAACTCAAAGAACATGGTTGGCATTTAGCATGTAGGAAGGAACTCTAGCTGACAGCCAGACATGTAGTGGGGCTTTCCCTTCCTCTACTACAAAGAACTGAACTCTGTCAATAATCTAAATGCAGGAAATGTATTCGCTCCCAGAGCTTCCAAGAGTTACAGCCCAGCTAGAAGCTAATATTACCCAGGTGAATTTCTGATACACAAATATTAATGAACTTTTGTCACTTATTTCCTTAATTGTGTTAGTGGAAACTTTTATGGCTGTACCAATTGAATCAATACAAACTTCATTATGACATGGGTCAGGACAGTTTCCACAGACTTGAAGCAAGACTACTAGTATGTTCTGTTGTACATTTTAAAAGAACACATGCTCCTTTTTCATAATGCTGAAATTTAATGCATTCTCTAAGTTAGGGCATACATATGATATACTTGGGACTGAATTTCTGATCTGCCAAAGATACCACATGTAGAACTGTGGTTGTTATCAGGGGATGTACAGCTACTGTGTGGTAGTTTACTATCAGCTGCTTTGACAGAGGCTATCTTGTTAAATTAAATGGCCACCAGGCAGATGAAAAATCATGATGTTGTACTAAGTCCTTGACCATGACCAGCACAAGGAGGCTAACTTTATCTAAACAGTAAAAATGTGAGAACACGGATGACTAACTAGGGGACCCTTGGACGTTTATTTCTCTATTGTAACAACATAGACAAATGCCATAACGTTAGACAAAGAAAAAGATGGTCATCAGTGTTCAGACCCCTCAAGGATAAAATCTGAGGTCTTTCAAACACATAAGACAGCAAGTCCAGCAAGGTTAGCCAACAAAAGAAAAGAGGTTCACAGGCTCTGATTTTGGCAATGCAGTTGAAATTCCTCCCACTAACCTCTCACTTCTAAATTCTCCCTTCCTATGTTCTCTTTCAAATGTTTGTCCTGTTAAAATCCTTTTCTGTTTAATCCCATAAGATTTCCTTTACACAGTACCACACATGCATTTCTGCTGAGTAATACATGTCATAGTTCTTACAAATAATTTTAAATTAATTTTAAATGCATAGTTGTTTAATCTTCTCCTATGTATGCCCCCAATCCAAATATCCATTTAAAAAGACAGGCGTGGCCAATTTTGGGTCACAGCCCATAGCCCAACCTGCAACACAAATAACAAGAATCATTTGGATGCTCTTTGATTATATATAGTCCAAATATACCACATAAACTAAATTTAAAGAAATCAGGCATGTGTACAAGGCAGGCAGAAAAATAAAATGCCAAAGAGTGTCTATTGCAATATATATTGCACAGTATACATTATACTACTGTTTAATTGTGTCCATTGCCTTTATTTTACTCCAAATTCCCCAACTAAAAACTTGTAAATAAAAGAGCAACAGGAAACAGAGATGAGATAGGAGATTCAGCATCATAGTGCACACACAGTGACAATGAAGCATAGTGACATTATAAACAATCTTTGTATATTCTTATATAAAATCATTCTTAGCCATGCCTGATAGCACATGTGTATAATCACAGCATTCAAGAGCCTGAATCAGAAGTTCAAAGCCAGCCTGACCTTATCTCCATAAAACCAATATTAAAATATAAAAACATATGCCCAAGAGTGGTATGGCTGGATCATGTGGAAGATCTATTTTTACCTTTTTGAAGCACCCCCACACTGAATTCCATAAGGAAAATGTGTACCAGCTTGCACTCCCACTAGCTGAGAACAAGTGTTCCCTTTCCTGTATCCTTGCCAGCAAATGTCATCCTTTGTGTTTTGGATCTTAGCCATTCTGATTGGTGTAAGAGGAAATTTCAAAATAATTTTAATTTGCATTTTCTTGATTGCCAAAGATTTCAAATATTTAAAAAATATTTCTCAGCCATTTGTGTTTCATCATTTGACAACTCTCTGTTTACTTCCTTGCCCCAATTTCTATTTTTGTTTGTTTGTTAGCTTGCTTTATCAGATTTTTTAGTTCTTTTTGTATTGTAGACTTTCGTAAAATGTATAGCTCGTAAAGATTTTTCCCATTCAGTGGGTTTCCTCTCTACTCAACTAGTGGTGTTTTTTTGTTTGTTTGGTTGTTTTTTTTTTGTTTTGTTTTTTTTTTTTTTTGCTATACACATGTTTGTTAGAGGCCCCATTTCATTTGTCAATTGTTGGTTGTAATGCCTATCAGACTCCTATTCAGTAAATTCTTCACTGTGCCTACAAGTTCTAGTGTTTCCCTAATTTTTCATCTATCACATATCAGGTCTTATATTGAGGTTCTTGACTCATTTGGAATTGAGGTTTGTGTAGGATGAGAGATGGGGATCTAATTTCATTTTGACAAGTAGGTATTCACTTTCACCTGCACTATGTATTGAACATACTATATCTTTGTTTAAAGGCTATGGCTACCTAAAATCTATATACTCCATTGTCGTGAGTGCGTGACTCTTGCCACAGTCATAGCTGGCAAGATCACTTACTGGGAGAAGCTCTTGTACGTTTAGAGCAATTCAAGTTTGTACAGGCCATAAGCAAGGAAAGAATGACAAAATTCATTCTAGAATTTAGGTCCTTATGAGATTGAGATAATTAATTGCTTGGTATGTGTAGGAAGACCAATATTTCACTCCCTCTCCTGTCTTGACTTCAGATTCATTCATGAAGCAGAAAGAGTAAGCACAGTTTCAACTACATTCACTTAAAACATTGTGAAAATAGTATGCTTGTTGTTGGGATATGCAGACCCTTTGAAGTCTGAGGACTTCAAAGCCCAGAAGACTGAGTCAACCATACAAAGTCAGATGCACTGCACACCACTAACACTTGGGGTGCTGGGGCAATAGAATGTGGGGCCAGGCAATTTAAAGACTATTCAGAGTGTATACCATTTTCCTGCAGGCTGTAGCAACTGTGAACTTCCTCATTTCATAGAAGAAGAACACTTTCGGAATTTGGGATATGAGGAATGGTGGCTGTTATTCACTTCCAAGTCTGTGGATGATTCTGCTACAGGAGATCTTTAGGGTCTATTCTGTTCAAAGGAAAGAATTCAGTTGAGAGACACAGTTTGAGAAATTTATATTCAAGGCAATACAAAGCATGCATTTCAAAGACATTTCACTCCAATCGGACTGGCCTTCCCTGAATGTGAAGAACAGCCTAGTAGTTCTAAAATATGGATTTTAAAGTAGCTTTTTTTTTTTTTATTTACGAAGCAGATGGGATAGTTGTTAGAATGAATCTTTATTCATCACAAATGATGGTGGATTAAAACTCCCTTTTATGGTGGTCATTAATCCCATCATCCCCTAGAAAAGCCTTCAAAGGAGGCAGTATAAAAACCACAATGAGGGGCTAGAGAAATGGCTCAGAGGTTAAGAGCACTAGCTCTTTTGCAGAGGATCCAGGTTTGGTTCCCAGCACCCACATGGCAGCTAACAACCATCTGTAAATCCAGTTTCACAGGATCTGATGCCCTCTTCTGCATCCCTGGGCATTGCATGATACAAGTGCACTTACATACAAGTAGGTAATGCATTCATACAAACCAAATAGAAATAATAAGTAAAATAATTTTTAAAAAACAAAATGAGGTGATAGGATGCCCTGTCATTTTGAGAATGAAGATCCTTCATTAGTACATATTTGTGGTGACTGGGGACATATGCTTGGTTTTTCTGATGTAGCAAGAACAATCTAGTTATAACTTTAAGGATGCTTAACTGCATCAGGCATTCTAACCAATAGGAAACACAGTTAACAAGATAAAACTGACATTTTCATTGGTGACCTCATATCAAAGTCCTTGCCTACTACTCCAGCTGGACTTCTCTCAGACAGCAAATGGTGTGCATTTCTGTATTTGGCTAATTATGTCACCAAAAAAATATGCTCCATGATGCCCCACCAATTACTCAGAACTTTCTCTTGATACTCCTTATGTAGTTCCTATTAAAGAAGATTCTGATATTACATATGGTTTTTGTTGTCCCAACTTCTTTACCATTGAAGCAGTATCTGTTGCTAGTAGATCGAGATTTGAAGTCTAGAATACACACCTTAAAATTCAAGTATAGACTTAAAAGAAGGGTAAATGTTATGTCTCAGAAAGGTTTCCTTGCAACATGTTGTCCTTGAAGGAAATTAGCTTCCTGAAGAACCTTCATGGAAACAGGACACAGCTGAATGTTTAGTTAAGGTGATCTATGCGAGGGTAGTATGATGAGTCAACAAACATTTTTAAAAGGCTGGTTAGTCAGTATTTATAAATATTAAGTATTGATACAGTCCCTTTTTTGCAATTATCCAGCCTTCTTATCATGAACACAACCTAGAAGACAGTCAAACAAAGATGTTTATATATAATTGCATGTGCCAGACCAGGGCTATTGAGTTATGCTTTGCTGGCACTTTCAGTAGAGTGGCAAAGAAGTAGGCCGAGTACTGGGTGACACTGTCTTAGCACTACATAGTTACTATCACAAGGCCAAGGTCTTAGTTGCAACTGGTACAAGCAGAAAGTGTCCATGCTGTTTCAGCCTTTAGGTGGAAGAGCAAATCTGATAGTTTTCTTAACTCAGGTATTTCTGATGGCTCTACCCTGACCCGACTGCTACAGAAGAAGCTGTCTGCCAGTAATCACTCCAATTGTGTTGGAAGAGTTGAATGATAAGCTGAATTTTACCACCCCGTACAGTTGTAGCCACTAATGTGAATTCCAGTCCAAGTCTGTAAGAAGAAATAGGCTATCTTCAACTTGTGCGTGTCAAAGATGCCTCTTCTCAAAGTAGGCCTAAGAAGCGTCTCCAAGCCAAAACGAGAGCTTCTCTGATACAAACATATCAAGGCAGCATACATCAGCTCTATCTCCTGTCTAGGTGGTGCAAATCACTTTTTTTGGAATATCCTATTTATTATTTTAATTTTATGTGTATGAGTATATTGCCTGCATGTATGTGAGTGCACCCATGTCGTGCAATGCTGCAGAGGTCAGAAGAGGGCTTCAGATTCCCTTGGAACTGGAGTTAAAGACTGTTCATAGTCGCCCATGCGACTCGAACCCAGGTCCTCTACAAGAGCAGTCAGTGTTCTTAATCGCTGAGCCATCTCTCCAGCCCACCATTCACTTTTGAGATTACTTTGTCCTGATGTCAAACCCTTTAATGCAGCTTTGATAAAATAGCTTTACTGATCTTGGATTGATACCTTCTCTCCCTTTTGTTCTGGAGCTGCCAGTAAGAAGCCAAAACCCCACGTTCCATGTTCCCCTTTGCTCTTTCATTCCTCATTTCACACATGAAGATTCTCCAGCTGAACTACATGAACCATTGAGTACCTTCTGTGTGTTTGTGTGAAGCTTTGTTCCAATGTTCAACTGAGGAAACCTGGTTTCTCATTGGTGGCACCAAGTCTTCAGTCAGTAGTGAAATTAATGTCTTTGTCCTTCTGATATTCTCCTTATCCATTCTGTAATTGCTTCATAATTCCTGCAGAACTGGGGGCCTTTTATTAGATTCCCTCTTAAAATCCACATCAATACACCTGGTGGATTCATATTCAGAATGTTCAAACTTTGCCACTCATTCAAGGAACTCTGGGATTTGAATAAGCCCAAATCTGTGAAATAATCAGATGACATGGTTCTTTCTTTCAGTGAGTTTGTTTCCCAAGCCTAAAGTTATGGGTAATTATATAAGCCAAATAGAATTTAGTGGATTAAACAATAACTATTGCATTAAATAAAAAATAAAGGGGAGTTAGTGCCACCCTCATATAGACTTGCTTAACTTAACAGTGGGAGTACCTTGTCTGGGCAATCCAAGGAAGATTGGATCAGACCAATGAATGCAGGGCACCTACTTGAATAGCCAAATAACTACAACATCTAGATCAGCATTTTATTTACTTTCTTGAGAAACTACACATAACCCTTTTGAAATTCCTCTCATGCTGGGGCTGCCTCAGGAGACTTGTGTGACTGAGTTTCTTTTCTCTGTGTTCTCTCTTCCAAAATATCACCATTTTTCAGTCTTCATGTTCTGACTCGATATCATCCACACACTAAATTTGTGAGACTGTGAATTGAACTGAAATTTCTGAGTCACCAAAAAAAAATCAATATTTGAGTTCTTAAGTGCCAGGGCCAAGAATGTTAGGAAATAATTTTCATGGTTGTAGAAAAGCCTTTGGTTTGGGCTTATTATATGCAAGTGAGTTAAGAGTTTTCTTTCCTAATCTGTTTAATTAAATAAGGCATATCTACCCTTAAAATCAGAATCCATACCCTCTCTCTTTGAACTCTTCAAGCCTTAGCACTGGGCCACTTTCTCCATAAGGATCCCATCAGAATTCTCCACTGGGGCAAATAAAAACTGTTTTTCATGGTGGTACTTTAAAAATTGGGTTACAAGTTAGTATGGTTCTGTAGGCTATTTTCATATAGCCTCTCATTTAGTTAACCCTGTCCCCTTCTCTTTCATTTCCCCAATTCTACCACCTACCTCCATGATTAAATATTTACAAGCCCCCCCCAGCCCCGATTCTTCCTCTCCATTTTCATATTACCTAAGCTCTACTATCCTACCTTCCTTGGGCACCTCCCTCTCATTCTCCCTCTAATGACCTCTTTCTAGTTTCCTGACTTTGGCAGTACTTCAAATTAATAAGAATGGTTCTGTTAAAATCCAGCCATGCAACCCTGGATGGGGAAGAGCTTTAAGAGGCCCTGCCCCTCCCCTGATTGCACTAGTGACCACTGACAGAGTTGGAGAAACAAGGAGACAGGCATCAGTTGAGTAGCCACTGATGACTTCTCCAGTCTCTCTCTCTCTCTCTCTCTCTCTCTCTCTCTCTCTCTCTC
>NW_008353490.1:1978723-1981223 GCF_000622305.1 Nannospalax galili
TAGCTTTTTTAAATAAAGATTAGTTTCTCTCTCTCCCTCTCCCTCCCTCTGATGTCGTCTCATGTCTTCCCGCCTCTCTCTCTCTCTCTCTCTCTCTCTCTCTCTCTCTCTCTCTCTCTCTCTCTCTCTCTCTCTCTTTGAGACAGGGTCTCCCTGTAGTCCCATCCTGGGACTGGAGCTTGCTATGTAAACTGGCCTCAATCTCACAGAGATCCTCCTGCCTCTGTCTCTGGAATGCTGGGATTTAAACCCTGCACCACCACACCACCACCACACCAGATTAGAATATTTCTTTGCATGAAGAAATGTTTATTTTTATGTTTTTTTATTTCACTAATAAAGTCTAAGTTCTGTCTCAAGTAGTGTTTGTTAAACATTGTGAATTGATATATGATGTTTTATGGATTGAGACAAAACATAACCTTTTGAATTGAAGCTAACAAAATTTTCACACCTAAAGTATAAAGTACTTTCACTTTGAGCTTTAAGTGTCCATGAAGATTCTATTACTAATCCCAGCTAAGATGCTAAACTACTTCAGAAAAGCATGATTATCTGTCCTCTCTAGAAAGTATGCTATCTAATAGGAGTTTTAATCAGAGTTTCTTGTTCAAATTAAGAATGAATTCTCACCTCTGAAAAATGGTGTGGTCTTGCCTCCCAAACCTTGACTTATTACAAGTAAACTTAGAAGATATTTGATCTGTGATGGTCTAAAAGCCACATATCTTCAGAAGAACTGTATTCTGAATTTTGACTTTTATATACAATCTGGAAATGTATGGTCTCATATTCACACTGGTAGGCAGTGTCAGTGTGCCACATGCCCAGCCAGTGATGGTTAGGGGCAGCATTTTATTGACCACATCACACTTTGTGGCTAATGTTTCTTGGATTTGTGTCCATCATATCTGCAAAATGTCCATCTGTGACTCCAGTATCCATACAACCATTTAAAGTCAAGTATTTTAGTCAATAAATTCAGTGAAATAGTCAAGATAAAATGACTTAAGATTATTTCTCAACTGTAGATGCATGTAAATATTTTGTACAGATTTGAGGTAAGCTAGGCTAAGATGGTATAGGATACATATATAAAATATAGATTTGAAATATGATTTGCCCAACTATGGTGACTACTGTAATGCAAATATACCCTATGTGGTTATATGAGCACTTGGAAGTATGTAAATTATCTGCATTAACATATGGCTTCATTTTTGTTGTTTTATGTATTTTGATTTCCAAAATTAGTTACAGATTGGCCAAACTCCTCTGCCACCTAAGAAAACTGCCATTTACAACTTCCTGTGTGTGTCTTTGTCTAAAGTATTCAATAAAATCTCATCCCATATCATGCTTAAGTAGGTTCAGGTAGTGTTTCAGAATTTTGGATATGTATTATTTATGTTTGAAAAGAACAAAAGCTATATGATCATATTAGAAAATCTATTCTAAAGCTATTGGTTATACTGTGAGAGAAAAATCTGAAGAAGACATACATTTTAGCATTCTAATTTCTTTTGAAGTACTATTTATTATCGTTAAGGAAATAGTGCTCATGGTTAGCTATGCATTTTTGAAGTTGTCCTCATTTAGAATGCTCTTGTCACCCTGCCTTCCTCCCCATCCCAGTTGTTTTGTGAGCCCAGTGGGCACAGAGAAAAGTGTTGATGATAATAGCATCATAAAGTAAAATTACATCGTCTTCAAGGCATTATCCACAGTAAGTGTGCATTCTGTTCTTATTAATGCTTTATATCTTGATAAAGGATTTGTCTCAATAAGACTGTAGCACTAACCAACTTGAATTGATTATATATATCACCATTTAAATGGCTTTCATCTGACCCATTTGAAATTCATTGCTTTATAATTTCTTTATGAGACATTGTAAGTAGAAGAGTGCAGAGGAGTCCCTTCTGTTATAATTTGATATTTCAACAACATAGCGTATTCTCCATGTGCAGAAGTTGGATAAGTTGTTTTTCCAAATCAGAGGACATTATTTTCTATAAATACTGAAATCAAGCAAATTAAATATATTTCTCAGATTGGGTAAGTAATTTGGGTTTTTTTCACAAGAGTCATAATTGTTAGCAAAATGACTCCACTGCAAAAAAAAAAATAAAAAGTTGCTGGTGTTTTTAAGAGCATTGCATTTTAAAACTGCCTTCAGAGTACTCCGAGGATATCTGTTTCATTATATCTTCTGGGTATCTTCCCTTTATCTAAAGTCTGTATCATGAACACTTCTAACTTCATTCCCAATATATTATGTGCCTTTCTCTTCTTTGCTAATCTGTTCTCTGCTTCATTTTAAGCCATATAAAGGAAACCTATCAGTTATATGTGTAGCATATACTTTCATTTTTAAAAATATTGAATTTTGTGTGTTTCATGCAGAATATCTCAATCAATCTTAATCCTTTATATCCACTTCCCCACTGGCACCATGCCATAGCCCCCCCCACACCACACACACACACACACACACACA
>NW_008353490.1:1986223-1987715 GCF_000622305.1 Nannospalax galili
CAGCAAGACTTTCCTGCATGTTTGAATCTGAAAAGCATCCCATAATGCTAACAAATATGTTACATAGATACACAAAATCTTTATCAAAAGACATGAAAGAAATAAGTCAATACTGCTCATGAAAATGACTTGTGTGGAAAACTGACACTGATAGGAGAAACAGGTCCCCTTACAGAGGGTCCATACTCTCATTGATAAAAGAATTTCAGAGTTGATTGAAACAGATTTAGGACAAACTTAGAAAAATTTAAAAATTTAAAGAAAAATCTTCAGCTCGGATGAGCTGTAAATCTCAGAATCTGCCTTGAGGTGGCAAATGGAAGGGAGTTGGACAAAAAACCAACTTTTTGTCCAACATGAAGCTTTGTCAGCTTAGAGCCCCCAAGGAGGCCAGAAAGACACCACGTGCTGGACTGGCAGACACATGGTGGGGAGAAGAAGGGAGCGTTACAGAGAAAATAAAGAAACCGAAAACATTGGGGCAGCCCAAAGCATTAAGAAACACATGGTGAAAGAAGAGGTAAGGAAAGGAAAATTGCACTTTGCTGAAGAAGTCAGAAAGGCAGGCGGAACTTACAGAGAGGCACATATCTACATGGGGCTGAAGCTGCATGAACGTCCCTAAGAGGTGTGGATTCTTGACAGTAAGTTCACCATTTCATTAACCCACTAGGTATTCCACTCATGTTTTAAAAATTATTTATCTAATAACCACATACTTAGAGGAAGCATTTCATTACAACAGCGTTGACATATTCAATAACAATTTTCTGAGCTAAGATGCATCTCTTTCAAAATTGGCTGTAAATTTTTAGGTTTACAGTTGAATTATTACAGTTATACAGTATTGTACTCAGTATAAACCCTATAAGACATAAAATTAAATGAGGTTTTAACATTTAAAAAAGATCTCCATTTAATCATTAAAATACACAGTTTCATACAGAAAAATTCATCTTTAATGCAATCGACATTAAGACATTTGCACATGCATTTCTAATCTCTATATATCTGATTATTACTGGTCACAGTCGCTTACTTTCTGAGTTCCTTGGAATCTGAGCATGAATATAAACTCCTCAGATAGACAGCCTTCCTCTCCCACTAGAGCCTCCATACTCTGCCATCCCTGCCACTGTCCACTGATTATTATTTTTTTAATCATTAAAAAATATTAATAACTACATGATTAGAAAAAGCATTTCACTAGAGCTTTAACATATTCAGTAACACACTCTAGAGCAAGAGTACATCTCTTTCACAAGTGGGTGCAAGTTTCTAGGTTCACAGTTGAATTAATACAGTTATACAATATCGAACTCAGTATAAACCCTGTAAGACATAAAATTGGATAAATTTTTAAGCTTTAAAAAATCTCCATTTCATTTTAGAATATATTATTCCTGCAGAAAGACTCATCGTTGTTGCTACTAATACTGAAATGTTGGTACATGCATCTCTAATCTGTATGTATCTGATTATTACTAGTCAT
>NW_008353490.1:1987790-2020579 GCF_000622305.1 Nannospalax galili
ATGGTAATGTTTATCATCTTTTCTAATTAGCATGATGTAAATTTCCATGCTTCCTCCTCAAATATAATACATTTTAAAAAATTTGTTGACTTGCGTCTGTGTGTGTGTGTGTGTGTGTGGTATCACACAGAACATCCCAAACCATCTTACTCAACTATACTCCCATTTCCCAGATGGCACCCTCCCATAGCCTCCCTACTCCCACTAGAGCCCTTATACTCTGATATCCCTGCTACTGTCTGCTGTATTTTCAGCAGCCCCAGCCATTCCTCACTACTTGCCCTTCTGGTGAATCTAGTCAGCCTATCTAGAGGTCTTTGTTTTAGAAGGGTCAGCTGTTCCTCATCTAGCAGCAATCAGTTGTCTATATTCATTTGGATAAGATTGGGGTCTGCTGTTCATTTTCCCAGTTCTATGCTGGGTTACTCTCTGGGAGTCCCTTTGGCCACCTTGGCCAACAACTCTAAAGAAGGTATCTCCTATATGACATTGTTGCTTCTTATGTAGCCTTTAGCTATGCATATGGACTCTTAAGAAATTATATTGGCCCCTTTAATCTTTGGTTTTACTTTTCTTTTGGTTGTTTAAGGCGGTACAGTTGGCCCAGATAAACTAGTTTATTTTTACTCTTAAGGTCATTTGAGGATCTGTTCCTCAGGGGTCACATGGGCTTGGGAGGAGCCCCTGGCTCCTTTCTTTTACCAGTTCAGCCTATGTGAAGATAAGTCAAAGGTCCTCATCGACCATAGTTGGCTTTGCTTGGAAGCATGGAGGAAATAATTCCTGTGTTGACCCTCCTGTTTGTAGACTGACCACTGGTTCAAGTCCATCTTGTTGGGTCTCCTCAGCTTCCTTGATGAACCTACCATTTGACCCAGTTATACCACTCCTTAGCATATACCCAAAGAACTCATCCTATCACAGAGACACTTGTACATTCAAGCTCTTTCCACAATAGCTAAGAGATGGAAGCAACCTAAGTGTCCCTCAATTGATGAGTGGATAATGAAAATGTGGTTCATTTATATGATGGAGTTTTACTCAGCAGTAAAGAAAGATGAAATCATGAAATTTGCAGGTAAATGGATGGAATTAGAAATTGTTATACTAAGCGAAGTAACACAGACTCAGAAAAAAATCGACATATGTTCTCCCTCATATGTGGATCCTAGAACCAGACTCTGATAGTAAGTATGTATCCAGATGTAGCTATAGGAACCAGGATAATTAAAAGGAAACATGGAGGTAAAGGAAATGAAAGAACCTGAAAGAGAAGAACGGTAGGAATCAGGCCTTAATAAGGGAGATATGGATAAAAATTGGGTTAGTTTAAGGGAGGGTGGAGGGAAGGTTATGCAAGGAACCTAGGGGATGAAGAGAAAGAAGAAGCTAAAGAGAGGTAGGACCATAGGAGAAGGGGATTAGTAAGGGAGAAGGGGGAAATGGGGACACCTTAAGTGGGAAAACCATGATGGAGGGGTGAGACAATGCAAGAGGTAAATATTGCCCGCTTGTTTTGAAACCTAAAGGAAACCATATTATTTCTATAACTTACTGACAAATTATACATAGCAGACCAAGAAATATATATCAAGGTAAGGTTTATCTGAGAACAGTTGGTCTTTTCCCAAGATTTATGTACATGACACACAGTAATTAAAAGTACCAGACTGGTGGAACTGACCTTCTTGGATGTTTAACAGACAGACTTTGAGGTCTGAGGGACATAAAGGACAGTTTTTGCTCCTTGCCCTCCTAGGGAATTATAAGCATCTCTCAAAATATCCTGTAATTGTGGTGGGTCACCTGTCCTCCACTCATTTTTTTTTTTAATCATGCCTTAAGGTGAACCCATCCACCTGTGGTCCTGTGACCAAATGATATGTCAAAAGTTGAATAATGAATGGGTATTTATCCAGGCCACAGAACTTTTTTTTTTTTTTTGACTAGTTAACCTTGTGTAACTTTTGGAAATATAACACCACCTTTCAAGGAAAACAATTGACTAAGATAAATAATATTCCATTATTTCAATGATAAATTTGATGTCAAGTGTAGCTCCTTACCAGGAAAAAAAAAAAGACAAAACTCCATGCAATCCCTGTTACTTAGCATATGCCTATTGCTTTGTTAAATCTTTGTCCCTCCGTGAGGTTGTATTTCACTGAGGAGGGAAAACAGTATCTTGTAATTATTTTGTTATGGCAACTTACTGCTTTTTCATCTTCAACTCATAAAAATAAGGCTGCCATCAAGAAATCTTTATCACTGTTTGACATGCCCTGTGACTCACTGATGAAGTAATACATAAACTCCATTTTGGACCTGAGCAGGGAAAGCTCTGTAGCAGGTAGGTAACCAAGCTGTACCATTGCTCTGCATTGTGGCAGGAGCACCAAGTGAATTCGGTGATGTTGATGTCAATGACAGATGACAATGTCATACTATGCTTGAGGTGAGTCTTTATGGGTCTCACAGAGTGGTGGATTAGAATGTTGGATCAACTCCTTGCTCCTTGTCAATGTGTTGTGGTGGGGCATAAAGAAACACCATGATCCTGCTATGTGTGGAATACTGACATTCTACTATATGTGTTCTGTCCCACCATGATCCAGATTCGGTGTTCCCATAGAGGTCCATCCTCAAGTGAAGCAATAGGCAGGATCCTGGCTCAAAAAAGCCTTGCAAGCATGAAGCAGATCATGAACAACTGGCTCTTTCTTAGGCAATGCTCTTGATTGTTGACTTTCCCTCATTTTCAGTTTCATCTTTATTAAAGTTTCATAAAATAGTCAATTAAGAAAAAGTGAGTCCTGGGCTGGAGAGATGGCTTAGCAGCTAAGAATAAATAAATAAAAATGATTAAAAAATGGTTTTTAAAAACTAGAAAAAAAGAGTCCTATTTACAGAAAGTTCTTCAATAGAAACTTCAACTTCCCAAAATGCTTTAATGCAATGAGATACATTAGGGTGGCCCTTGGGGACAGAAGAAGACACCTTATTCAAGTAGCTTTGCTTCAAATAGTATATTTCTTTTAAAAATCACTATGGAGATGAGAGAGAGAGAAGAGAGAGAGGAGAGACAATGAGACAGAGAAAGAGAGACAGAGAGAGACAGAAAGACAGATCACCATTCATCTTTAGATTCTTACTACAGAATATAAAAAAAAAAAATCAGGATAAAAGTTTCTTTGTGCTCTAAACCTGCATTTCATGCCTGTGCCTCAATACTCTCTCTCAAAGTCTTTAATTTTTATAAAATAGAATTAGAGCTCCATTTTTCATAGGAAACACTTTGGTTCCTTCTTCAGCTAAGTGGCGCCTCTTCAACTGAAACATTATCTTTCTAAAATGTAATCACAATACTTTGGTGTTTGAATTGACCTTTGAGTCTCTAAATCCAAACACCATAGGCTGAGTATTTCTACCTTTTTCCTTAGTTATTACATATTCGTTCTCCATAGGATGATAAATTAATAAATTATACATGAATAAAGCATTCCCTCACCATTAATCATTCTAAAAATACTGGCAGGCATTGTAGATGTTGTTTTGGGCAGAAGCCAGATTACAAACACTGGCACCTAAGACGTAGCCTCTTAAATATTTTAGTATACTGTCAAACCTGACTTTTAAAGCTGCATCTGTAGTTATCTGGCCTTCAAATAGTTTAGTGTCAGAAATGACATTAAAAAAACTTTAGTCCTAAAGCCTGACACTTTAGTAGTATTTAGTAGTGGATAAATAAGTTATCAATATGGGTCTACATTATACACATCCAAATAGCTGCTCTAAACATGTATCTCAGGGGAAGAAAAAGAAATGGAAATGAAAAATCTGCACTGGAATCTGATTACTGAAAGATGCACACTAATGAATCTATTTTAAATTTTTTTTTATAATCTAGTGTGGCCTATGAATGTAGGACACCATTCACTGGCACAGAGACAACCTACCATGGGCCCCACCAAGGCTGAAGAGCTACTAATAGTTGAAGGCATCTGGGCTAGGGAGAGTCAGTTTTCTGCATCTATGTGGCTCATTATAGTTTGCCTGTGTTCCAATGGATGCCTTGCCATACTGTTATGCACACATGGGCAGGCTGATTGAAATCAGTGGGTTATTTTTTATAAAGCAGGTCATGGTGGTACAAGACTTTAATCCCAGCATTCAAGAGGCAGAGACAGGCATATTTCAATGATATTGAGGCCAGCCTTGTCTACATAGCAAGTTCCAGGCTAGCTATGACTACAGATAGGCCCTATCTCAAATAGACAAAAATAAAAAGTGAATAAAATAAAAAAGGAAGACATGTAGGTGAAGTTGGGAGAGGTACTGGAGATCCAGGAGGAGATGGATTTGGGTAGATGAAGGGGGCGATGAATACGAGCTAAAAATACCACATTCATCATTGTATTTATGTATGAAATTACCAAAGAATATAAAAAAGTCACAAAAAAATAAAAGATAAGAACTTCATGAAACAAAAAGTAAAATAAATTATTTTATATTTTAAAAGGCCTGTTTTTTAACCTTCTGCATAGCCAGAACTTGTTTGAAAATGCAACCTGGTACTTTATTACCTTTTACTCAGCACTTCATAATTTAAAAAAGACAACATTTCTGTATTGCTATTTAGAGAAGTAAGTCTGCCCTACATCTGATATCCTGACTTTTGATAGCCAAGGAAATTTGAAACAACATGAAGAAAGTGTCAGCAACTGAAAAAGGGGAGTAAAGAAAACATTAAGCTTAAAATGGGGAAAATTATCATTATTTGGATTTAGAAGGATGAAGAAATTGTGCTATTTTCTGCAGGATAAAAGGACTCTAGAAGGAAAAATTTTCTGGACAAACACACAAGTCAGGAGCTCAGGTATCCAGCTCCATAAGATTCAAGGTATCTCTGTATGCACAGAACACCTGCTGCTGCTACACTGTCCAGTGTCAAATGACAAATTTCTATGACATCACTGCCATTTTATTCAGTCCTGAGTCTAAAAACACTAGATGATGTTTAGTTCTAAAACTGGCTCTTTGTGATCTGACAATTTATAGATGAAATAATAAATGTAACTACTTCATCAATACCCAATGTCAAACACCCAATAACAGGCAATAATTCAAATAACAGCAGTGAAAGCTTCCAGTTAGAAGAGCAACACATTAAGTTTTCTCATTTAATGGAGAGTAAAGGCAAGGATTCGCTGCCTTGATGTATTTTATGCAGCATTTATCACTGCCAATTCATCTGTCCTGCCACTGTCCCTTGGAAGATTATGTACCTTCTCCATGACCTACTCGACTGGACCTGAGAGATAATTCAGGGTGCTTTTTCCTTTAAGTAAGTCACAATGTGAAACACAAATCTATGTAAGACTGAGGATCCAAGGACTTCTCTTGGAGGTTTAATGACTGCAGGATCTATTTTATAGCACTGTTTTTTCTGATCATATATCTTTTTTACATAACTTCTAGAACACATACTGGGGCTGAATCTTTCCCGCACTGTGTTTTTATACGGCTTGTTATTAAGTATTTTTTATTTTTACATTTAAATTAGTTTTAAATGTAAAAGCCTAAGTGATATTTCATGACACATAAAATCATACAATATTTAAATTTCAAGGACCCTAAGCAAAATTCTGTTAAGGCCAATCAATTTAATTTCTTCAGATTATCTGTAGCTACCCTTTCCATTTTGTGACTAGAACTGAATTTGCTGCCGCAGAGATCCATAATGGCTAAAACCTAAACCTTTGCCACCTATTCCTTCAAAGGAAACTAGCTCTGCCCTAATGTGGGTGCCAATATGTGGTCTGTGGCATTAGCAACCTGTTTCAGATCCTCTGTATCAATATACCATATGCTCGCCTGCCTCCCAGATCTCCTGGGGATTCCTTATGCAATGGAAGAGGAAGGGGCATGGGAATTTAGGGACAGACTGGTAAGGTCATTGCCTGCAGAGACCAGAGGACATCAGATCCCCCGGAAATGGACTTGAGATAGTTGTTAACCTCCATGTGGATGATAGGAATGGAACCAGGGTCCTCTGTAAGAGCAGCCAGTGTTCTTAACTGCTGAGCTATCTCTCCAGCCCCTCAAGCTTATTTATAAATATGATACTAAAATAAATTAATATTTACTTTTGTAGCAAATGGAAAATTAATATGTTTAATGGAAATTGCCATATCTGAAATATGGTACCCAGTACTACTATAAAATGTGTATTTACCTGAATCATGTAATTAAGTACAAGCACCTGTAGAAGATAAGTGGTCAAGTAGTGCAAAAGAATATGCACAGAACACTATTGTTTATATATGTAAAGGACGTTATATACCTTGAGTTTTATTTATATCTAAGAGCAAAAAGGTGACAGAATATTCTCAAGGAAGTGAAAAGATTATTCCCAAGACACTGTCTTACGATTTTGACATTTAAGCTGTTAATACACATGTGCATTCATGCACAAATTATGTGATCCAAATTCTTAAAGAAATAATTAGCAATTTCAACTGAGATTGCATTGGATGTATAGCTAACTTTTGGTAGGGTGTTCTTTATTATGGCATTAATTCTTCCAACCCACAAGCATGGAGATCTTTCTACCTTTTAGTGTCTTCCTCAATTTCTTTCTTCTGTGTCTTAAACTTTTCATTGTAAAAGTTTTCCTTTTGCTTGGTTAGGCTTATTTCCAGGACTTTTTTGCTTTATTGTTTGTTTGCTGTTTTGTTTTATTTTTATGTGTGTTTGAATGGAATTATTTCCCTGATTTCTTTTGCAGTTTGTTTATCATTGGTATATGAGAAAACTTCTGATTTTTTGTGTTGATTTTGTATTCTGCAACTTTGCCAAAATTATTTGTAAGCCTTCGGGGCTTTTGATGGAGTTCTTGGGATCTCTTAGGTAAAGAATCGTATCATTTGCAAATAGGGATATCATGGCTTCTTTTCTGATTTGTATCCCATTTATTTCCTTCTCTTGTCTTTTTGCTGTAGCTAAGACTTAAGTGCTACATTGAATATTAGTGGAGAGAGTGGACACCCTTTCCTTGTCCCAGATTTTTTAGTTTTTCTCTATTTAGCATAATTTTGGCTGTAATTGGTATATATATAACCTTTGTCATGTTGAGGTATGATCCCTTTGTTCTTAGCCTTTTTGTGACATTTATCATTAAGGGATGTTGAATTTTTCAAAGACTTTTCCTTTTTCTAATGAGATATTCATAAGATTTCCATATTTGAGTTCATTTATCTGATGAATAACACACATTGATTTATATGTGTTGAAGCATCCTTGCATCTATGGGATTAAGTCAACTTGATCTTGATAAATGATATTTTTGATATGAGCTTGAATTTGGTTTTCCAGTATTGTATTAAGAATCTCTGTATCTATGTTTATTGAGGAAGTTAGTCTGTCATTTTCATCTCTTTTTGTCATTATGTGCTTTTGGCATCAGGGTTATTCTGGTTTCAGAAAAGGAGTTAGAATGCCTTCTTTGCTCCTCTCTTTGATGGCATAATTTGGAAATCCATCTGGATATTTCTCATAAACCAAGAAATAGAACTGTTATATGACCAAGCTGTACACTCCTGGGCATATACTCAACAGACTGTATCTCCTACTTCAGAGACACTTGGACATCCATCCACCAACATCATTGCTGCTCTGGAGAGATGACTCAGGGGTTAAGAACACTAGTTGTTCTTACAGAAGATCCAGGTTTGAATCCTAGCACCCACACGGCAGTTAACAACTGTCTGTAACTCCAGTCCCAGGGGATCCGATAGCCCCTTCTGACCTCCACAGGCATTGCACGACACGGGTGCACTTATCCACATGCAGGCAATACACTCACAAACATAAAATAAAAATAATAAATAAAGTTTAAAAAAAGTTAAAAAAATAGCTAGGAAATGGAACTAACATAGATATCCATCAACAAATAAATGTATAATAAAAATATGTTATATATTCACAATAGAATAGTGTTAATAAATGTAAATAAAAATACAAACATAAAATGGTGGCACTGGAAGAACAGTAAATAACTCAGATAGAGAAAGACAAACACTGCATGTTTTCTCTCATCTACAGATCCTAACATCATCTTTTGTTTTGTATGTTTAACTGGAGCATGAGTAGAACATAGTATGTTAAAACCGGGCCTTTCCCAGAACAAAACATTAGAGGAGAGGAGATGGTAGTGTCTGTAAAAGGACAGTAGTGAAGTAGAGTATGGGGAACAGGAGAGCTGAAGAAGGGAGGGGTGTGGTAGTATGAAGGAAATCATGGGGTAAAAGTGTCACTCAAAAGGAAGGAGGCACCCAAGGTTATAAGGAAGCCTCACTTTCTCACAACCGTCTCCCCAAAATAGAGGAATAGAACACATATGAAGAGAAAGAAGGTGGGGAATATTGAGGATCAAAGGATTAAGTAGGGACTGGGAGAGAAGAGGGAAGCATGGATGCGTTAAACATAACTGAGGATTATGAACGCCTGTGGAAAACCACTAGTAAGCAAGTTAATTTCAAAGGACGAGCTTCAAAAATATTTAAATGCAATTACCCTTCATGGGTAGACAGTTTAATTCTCTTAATAACCAAAAAAGATGATTAAGATATTGTGAATGAAATTCATATCTATATATGAAATTCATATATATATGAAATCAATATATATATATATATTGAACAATATGTGAGATACATTCCTAGAAATTATTGGTCAGTGCCTTTGGGTCTCTAAAACAACACAGCCTACTACCCTCACTTTTCATTACCCAACATAACTATACAGTAAAACTTTATTGTTGGAGACACTACAATTTTGACTGTAGTACATAGAGAAAGTAATCACAAACTGATTAAGGAAACTCCTTCCTTGCTGATACTACTGGAAGGTGCTATACAGACATCAGTGATTTTACTCAGTGCTGGACTTTGCATGCTGCAAATTGACCAACCTGACAATAATTGCCCACTGGTACAATAATGGCATCACTGTTATGAGGTAACCATTTTCTGGTTGGATTTGAGGCATGTCCCACAGTAGGGAATCTAATGGCCAGTATTGTAAACCCAGTCTAAATCCCATGTCTAGGGAGGTCTTAAGCCCTAGAGTAGAGCTGGATATTGTTATTTTGATAAATGGCCATGCTGACAAATTACCCTCCAAAGACCTATGTTTATATCCTCACAATTGGGCTGCTCCCAATCTTGGTCAGAGAAACTTCCTTCCGAAGCAAACATCAGTCAGTCAGTGGAGAGATACAAAACTGATCAAAGTGCTGAGAAAAAAGGACTGAACTTTCATCTCTAAACAGGACATCTAAATTACTCTCAATAACATGAAGGCTCAGGGAACATCATGGAAAAGGAAGCATAAAGGAGCCGCAGGACCAGAGAGGAGTACTATGGAATGCTTTATTCTGTGGATGAAATAGCCGTCATGGATTCACAACAGCTGTGGTTGCCTGCACAACCTTACTAAGAAGCTACTGGCAATGTAAGAAGCTACTGGCTTCTTGGGGAAGGGATAATTATTCCTTTTATTTTTTAGGATGTGTCCATGCTTCAGGGGATGATTCCACATGCATGTACATTTGTGAAGCACTACTGAACTTTGTGGGTTGTCAAAAAACAAAACAAAACAAAACAAAAACCACAATGACTCCTGGGTGGGTCATGGTGATGCAGGCTTTTAAAATCCCAGCACTCTGGATGCAAAAGCAGATCTCTGTGAGGTACAGGCCAGCCTGTTCTTCAAGGTGAGTTACAGCACAGCTGGGGATACAGGGTGACTATCTCAGAAAGCAAAGAAACAAAACGAAAAATAAAAATGCAAGACATGACATTGGGAGAGATATGGGAGGAGTTGGAGGAGCAAAATGGGGCACATGATGTCATAGTACATTGATATATGCATGAAATTCTCTAAAAGAAAAATGTCTGAAAATCATATAAATTTCATATTGGTGGTGCTATTTAAGGAAAATCTTGTAAGTACTGTAAACATTATTTGAAGCCTTTAGTAAAATTTTATCATAGATTTCACATACACAAATTCAGTAACTTTCATTAGAAGAAATATAAATAGAAGAGGTGAGAATCCTAGAGCAAGAAGTTATAATCTCTAGTAGCAATGAAAACATTAAACCCCTTGAAGTGGGCAAACATACAACTTGAATCATGAAAACCGACAAACATCTTAGCACTCCAAAGAAATTCAAGAAATTTCTCTCAAAATGAGAGAAAACCACAGTATATGGTATGAAGCATATAACAAACATATGGAAAGATTTCATACATCAATATGTGAAATACTCCATTCATTGTAGTGATAAAATGAATGTTTTTCTCAAGAAAGTTAATAAGAGGATTTTTTTTTTTTTGGTCTTTTTGAGACAGGGTCTCCCTGTAGCCCCAGCTGTCTTAGAACTCACTATATAGACCCAGCTGGCCTTGAACTCACTGAGATCCACCTGTCTCTGCCTCCCAAGTGCTGGGATTAAAGGTGTGCACCAATAAGAGGCTTTTATTCATGAGAAAGTACACACAATTGCATTAATATAACACAACATGGGGATCCAATGATAAATTATTTCCCACTGGTTACATTCTTGTACATCAAAAGTTTTATAAACCTTGAGAATGCAAAAATAAAAAATAAAACAATAGAAAAACTACATCCCAGGGTTGGAGAGATGGCTCAGGGGTTAAGAGCACTGACTGCTCTTACAAAGGACCAGGGTTTGAATCTCAGCAGCTACACGGCAGCTAACAACTGTCTGTAATCTCAGTGCCAGGGTATCCAGTGCCCTCTTCTGACCTCTGTGGGCATTGCACCACACAAGTACACTTACATACATGTAGGCAGTTCATTCCTACACATAAAATAGTGTAAAAGTAATAAAAATAAAGTATTTATAAAAAATGTACCCCAATGCACTTTTGGTATAGATACATGGTCTCAACTTCACACAACTCTGCTGAAGGAAATATTACAGTGTCTATAGTTTATCTACTGTATTTCAAAACCAGCTAATATGTTCTATTTCTAGAAATATAACAAAAATATACTTATTTATGGACACAAAAATATATATGCAAATAACAAATGTAACAAAATAACAAAAATACACCCAGTTTTTGAGCACAAAATAAAAATTCTGGGCATCATTTTCAGCATTTTGACAAAAAATATCAAGAAACAATCTGTCTTTGCAGGCACAGAACTGGATAGAGGATGTGTGTACATCACTCTGAGGACATTTAGAATGAAATCAAATGGAATATAGACAAGTTAGGGACATGTTAGTCTGTGTGTGGGGTGACTTTCTTTAAAGCCAAGAAAGAACTATGAAGACTGCTTCAGAATTGGGTCACTGATGGGGTCCTCAGAAATATAATATTTACCATTTTAAAATCATTTAAAGTTGCTCAGCAAAAAATGTTTTACTTTCCCTACCAACTATTACAGTTTCCTAATAAAAATTATTGCCCTCCTCTAATAGCAAAACATAAGAGCCTCAGTTACTATGTGTAGGTAGTAATGGTCAAAATTACTTTCTAAGGGAATGTTGCCAGAATTTCAGACACATTCTTTCATCATCATTTTATGAGTTTATTACTCTTACAACAAGATTCTTTGTCACGTAGGAAAGAACCACAGTAGATACAGCTTCAGAATATAGTCTTAGAATAAACAGATGTAGATTAAATTCCAACTCTACTGTTTCCTAGATGTGTAGTTTCTATCCATTTGATGTGTCTGAAAATTAATTTGTATAAAATGGAAAAGGAGACTGTTAATAATTTTGGCTAATTAATCAAAAATACAATGTGTATACAATATTTGTCATGACATTCAACAATTATCAAAGTTCAACAAATATTATTATTACTGCTATTATTATTCATTGTGCTTCTCAATACTAATTTTAAATTTTGAAATCTAAACAATAAAAACATGAGAGTTATGTCATGTCTCTTGCTCACCATGACAATCAGTATTCATTCTAAATGGCAGTGCTATGGATGATTGCTTAAAATGTCAATACTTAATTTCCTGGGATGTGATAGACAGGCAATCTTAGGGCTTTCACCTGACTGTTAAAGCAAGTAACTAAGAATTGCTAACATACGTGCTTAACCAAAATAGTTTTGACATATAATTTAATAACTTTATTTAGAAAATACTCTATGAGAAACAATACTAAGCTTCTCACTCCATTAAATTTAATATGTACAAGCATTAAGTGATTTCCTTAAAAAGATGTTTAATGAAATTAATCATTGTCACATGCATGATGGTCTTTTAAAGCAATGTTATGGTATGTTATGATGGAAAGGCAAAAAATAAAAGCATAAAGTCATATTAAGGGATATTGTAAAATCAGATGTTTCAAAATTAGGATAAGTAAGGCTCTTCTGTTTTACGAACATTGTGATTTGTGTGACGGATACCATTTCCTCCTTCAGGTTGGCTTCTAGAAGACTGAAAGTCAACTTTGTGGCCCACTCATAGCAAATGAGAAAGGTTTTGAAAAATTGATTTTTGTATTACTCTCATTTTGGGATCCACTTTATGCATCCCTAAGTTTGAATTCCTTTTCTCTCTCCCCTGTACTTCTATTCTAGGACATCTTAATGCATTTTATATATCCACTCTTTCAAGAAATATTTATTGATCTTCTACTAATGGGCCAAGAAATAGGATGGGCATTCCACTCTGAGCAAAGTGGATTACAAATTGCATGACCTTGCCCATAGGAAATAAGATGGATGCTGGCTTAATTTAAAAGGCAATATGCTAATTAATTACATGGTAAAAATGATCATGGTGGTTAGGATTGTAAATCCATATCTAGAATAGGTGTCTCCTCTAGCAAGAAATAATCACTTTCTCTTTCTGAGCATAGAAAGTCTAACACAGTAAAACTGTCACTTAAAGTAAATACTGTTATAAATTCCTCTTCCAGTCTGTTTGTCCTACACTAACAGATGAGGCATTTGGCCCCAGCCGTAGACATACAGTTTTGGAGACAGGAAGTTCATTGGATGATGAGAGTGCTTAGCATTCTTTTCAAGGTCTCTATGGACTTTGTCCATAAATTCACTGTGAAAGCTGGTGAACAAGTGCTAAGTCATAGCCTGAGATATATGTTTTTCCACCTGATTAAGATAAGCCCCATTATCAATATGCCTTCTGGTAAACTTTTAGATTATCCAAAATGTGGGCATACTACTTGAACATGAATGCCACTTAATCAGATCTCCTTATAGCTAGGCTTATTTCAATCAGTTATTGAGCCACTCAGTATATCAGCCACTATATCTACAACCCAGTGACAACCTTTCCTCTGACCATGCTTTTGGAAAGTAGATATCAGATATAATATTTGACCATTTGTCTCCTGGGAAGACTTTTGTCCTTAATATTTGATGAGGTAGAATCCTAAGTTGACTCCCATGGAGTTACATCCTTCTTAAATCTCATTTGCTTTAGTGTGAGTCGTAATTTGCCTCCGGACAACATGACATGTCATGAGATGCCCTTAGCGTGATTCATAATGTATGTGTAATGGTGCAATGGCAACCTAGAATGACTACTTTTGGCTGTAAAGAGAAGAGGCTGTGATAAAACAAATATCCTACAGTGAGAGTTATGCATGAGGGGTGCAGAAACAACTGTAGAAGAACTGCAATCACACGTTACTTTTCTCCACCAAAGCTTTCAAGTGCAAACGCATTGACTCAAACTTGGGTTACAGTCTATGATACTCTGAATGAAGGACACATCTAAGCCATGCTGTGTCTCCTACCTCTTAAGAGTTAAGACGGATATATGTTCTATTCAGCAGCTGATTTGGAGTTTGCTAAGTAGAGATGAAAAAGCAATGTTCTGTTCTTCAGAGTTGCTTAAAAGAGAGTTACAGAGCTTCTGAAAAGCATTTTAGCAAGATGTGTCATTATGAAAAGTCATGTATTAATTAGGTCCTGCTTTTAGTTGAGTCACTCCATCCCATGATGGTACTAGTCTGAGTAAAGAGGCAGGTTACCTTCTTACTGCTCCCTCCTCCCTTCAGAACCTTCCCAACTACTTTTCATGTGTTTACTTCCACTTGAGAAGAGACACATTCAAATATGTTTTATTTGGCAGGTTAGATCAAACCAACTTCACAGCAGTCAGGACAGATGCAGAGCTAACTGGAGCTCATTCAACTGAAGCACTTCATCTCTCCCAAGATGTAGTAGTCAACTTGATCTCATTATTTTCTGGGTTCCTTTTTTTGGGTTCATACCAGTTACCTTTGAGGTGTCCGGTTAGTTACAGACACTTTGAATAACTACAAGTGTAATCTTCTATAAGGACCTGTGTTATAGCCCAATAGAGAGTCCCAGAGAGAATTGAAATCTGCCCAATCACATCTACTGAACCCTGAGCACATCTGTGCAAGTTTGAGCATAGCTTATGTCTTTGTCCAATGCATTTTAAGAAATTATTTGAGGAATTTGATTACTAACTTCATCACTAACCATGTACTTACCACCTTCAAGCCGTCTAATGATAGACCTAGGCTATGTCCCAGATCCTTCATATGAGTTGTTATCAGTACATAACAGAAGTGCTGGGTGCCACTAGCTGAAAAATTTGGTTTTGTTCTGGCATACCATGCACTCTAAATAGTTTAAATACCATTAACATTTGATACTAACAAACATCCATCTCCTCTAAGTAGAAATGCAAGCCTGAGTTTTTTCCAATGCCACCATGGCTCCATAGGTTCACAAAATACAAAGCATAGTTTGTAAGGATAAAAACAATTGAAAAGCAACAACAAATGTTTGAAATGTGTATATTTGACTAGTTTTGGACCTCTGTTTTAGTCTCTATCTATTGCAACAAGGAACTTCTACAAAGAGTGATGAAAGATACACTTGTCTGTAAATATGAGGATGTATATAGAAGACAGAAAGAAAATGCAAGGGGATTTTCTACTGAGGATAATTTTATTTTTAAGGCTGTTTGTTCAGTTGGTTTTCATATATATATATATATACATATACATATATATATATGTTGATTTCCCTTTTTGAGCCCCCTTTCAGTAAAATGACTATATTTTATGACTAAAAATTGTGGTTTACAAAGAAAAAGAAAGATAAAAGAAAAAAAGAAGAAAGAAAGAAAGAAAGAAAGAAAGAAGGAAGGAAAGAAAGAAAGAAAGAAAGAAAGAAAGAAAGAAAGAAAGAAAGAAAGAAAGAAATGAAGAAAGACAGAAAAAGAAATTGCATTGGTCAAGGAATGTGGCGAGGCACAAGTAGATTTTACTCTAGGACCTATGTACGACCTCTCCAGTCATGTGTATCTGGCTATAGTACCACCCATAAGTTCCAGGCCTTTATTCCAATTAGGTAGCTATTGATCTCCCCAATAAAAGTCCCACTACTGTACCAATTATGATAGTTTACTGGGTCAATAATTGTTGTTTTTTAGGCTCTTCAGCTAGGTATGACCTTTGATTGTTTTTATCCCTTGGTAGCTTGCATAGTATCCTCGAATTCCATGGGATCTAGTCTTCAGAGAGGAGGCCTCCAGGTTATTTTCAGGTTGATTTCTCCAATTTCTTTATCTAAAATATAGACTCTCTTCAGCAATAAGGTTTTACTTCAAATTCTGGGAGGCTATCAAGAGCTGTGAAAATAGCCTATTTTGGGAGTCTCTTGGACTACCATGACCAACAACTTCACAAAGGTTTTTCCTTTCTTGTACTATGATTTTTTTTATATAGGCTCCAGCTATATATATATACTACAAACACACACACACATACACATATATATGCATATGTATATATTATGTGTATTTTTATGTATGATATTGAACTAATATATTTTCCAAGGCTCGGGTGTCATTACAGAAGAGTGGGTGAAAAAGGTGTGAGAGCCAGAGATGTTGAATAACTACAAAGAAACAGATTTTTCCAGACAGCTGATCAGTTACACATATGAACTACAGCAATGGTGACAGCATGCACAAGTCCCATGCAAGCTCAAACCAGACAACATCCCAGCATGGACATGGATGAGTGGGTACCATATGCCAATCCAACCAAAGGAACTTTTGGCAACTGATGCCTGATGGGAGGAAGAGAGACAGTCTCTTATGAGGATGGGACTCTTGATACGTTAATCTGTCTCCAGAAGATGGAACCACACTTAAGAACATTTTGAGAAACAAATCAGACCTTATAGGACTCATGTTTAGAAGAAGTGAAATAATTCCCCTCTCAATTTTATGTGAAGTTAGAGAAACTGGCATTAGAAAATTCTCCCACTGGTATGTACTCCAAAATTAGGAATCTAAAAAGACAGAATCAGCTCTCTGGGAAAAACCTCCTGAGAGCATGGAGACTGTTTTCTACATCCATGAAGGCAATATGAGTACAACAAAAGAAAACATACCATTGCTGAGGAGAAAAATACTCTAAATTGCCCACTCAGTAAAAATCTATAACTTGATGGTTCACTGGAGTAAGAGAGGGTATCCAACAATTACTTTCCTCTTTCATCTTCAAATAAAGCTTATTCTTGTTTTCATCCTAAAATTCATTTGTCATTCTTTAAAAGTGAGGAATTTGGAGGAGACAACTATAGACTTTATTTGCATATGAATAAAGTGTGTCTTCCATTTGTTTCATACTGTTTAACAAAGCAACATCCATGCTATATTTTACAAAAATTGACAGTTTAAAGGTTTTTCTCGTTGTTTGAAATTTATATAAATAAGAAGTTATGAGGGAAATAATATGGGTGAGGATATAGTAATATAAAGAAATAAAGGCAAGCTTTGAATTTCTTTAGTGTATGTGGAGAGATTCCGTAGGTGACAGGAACAGTCAAATCAACCAAGGATGCTACAGGGAAGATCAAAATGAAAGAAAGAATAAAAACAAAAGAATGGTAGAGAAACATTAAAGAAAAATACAAACAAAAGGTCTCATTTATGGTGAACTATTCCCATAAGAAGCTAGATTTGGTATATTAAGTTTTATCTAAAATTCCTCATAGCTATGAATCATTAAAAAGGTGAGAACCAAACATAGCCTATCAACCAAATAAATGGTTAAATACCTCAGAATTGGGTGGAAAATAATTCTGTGGCAAGAATAATTGAATTGTTAGTTTTACTACAAAAATAAAACTGCTTAAGAATAACACACTATAACACATGAGAAAAAATGGTATGATTTTAGAAGGACCTATACCTAACTATTTAAAGACACATCTTGATGTTTAGATTGATTTTTCCTGCAATTTTTATTTATTGGCATTAAATCATAATTCCTCAGCTTTTGTTCCAATAATACTATACAGGGACAGAAATATAAATATACACATAGAATAAAAAGTTAGATAATAGTCAAACTCATTATCATATAGTTTTGAAAGTTCTATAATTAGAAAAGTTATATTTGAAAAACAGAATGCAAATATATCTTTATCGATGTAAGCCCATAATACTATTATTTACTATTAGTAAATATCAGAAGATAGAGGCAAGTCAACATCTTTATCTAAATTTTCCACCTCCAGAGTGGGACATTCTCACACGATCTGTTGACATTATCTAAAAACAAAGAAAACAGTGTTCTTTTAAAACTGCATTGGACTTGAAGCACTGGGGGATACTTTCAATTCTAGCACTCTAGAGGTAAAAGCAGTCAAATCTCTGTAATATTGAGGCCAGCCTGGTCTACATAGTGAGTTTCAGTTGGGGCACAAGTCACCTTGTCATTGAATCAGTGTGTAACCATAAAGCAAAGGCAATGTCACATTCCTCAGGGGAGAGGGAGATTGGAAAGATGGATGTCACTAGATGCACTTGACTGCTAAAGAAGCAATGAGCACCATTCCTTCCCTGGTCCTATGACCGATCCAGTCTGGGCAGGGACTGATGGACGAGGGTGAATGGAAATAGATCATCAGAAACTCAGTCTCATGGTGGCGAGTATCAGTTGCTCTATTGAGTATAGTTTGATGACCTGAGTAATTCAGTATATCTGTAGCACTTTGGCTACAGCCATTGACCTGTAGAAAGCATCTGTCTCTGTATTTGTTAATAAAGCCAATGAAAACCAATTTTCTCTGTGCTATATATTTCAGCAGTACCTTTTCACTGTTTTACTTCCAAACAATAGCAATTCTTAAGCCTTAATTTAGAATTTTAAATTCTGGGCATTCTATTCCCTTTCCCTTTCATAGTACGTCACACATTCCTCTCATGTTGCTCTTTATAGATTATATCCAGAAGGAAGGGGTAGTTATTAGATTTCAAGAACCCTTCCATTAAGAAAAAGACAATATATAATGAATGAAAAATATAGAATGGCATCTTTGAAGTTTTTGAGGAAACACATAGTTGTTTGGAATTGATACTCTAAACCAGATGATTTAAAAACCTACTACTTTCAAAGAAGTGGTAGGTAAGACACTGGGGAAATTGCAGGAAGAAATGACAAAGAAACCCACAGGTGTTTTCTCTCACTTACATCCCCTCATATATCACATACAAAAAGCAGCATACTTCAGTTTTTGTTATAGACTAACAGGAAAAAAAAAAAAACCCACTGTATGTGTTACTGGTGATTCTGCATGAAAAGCAGGCACCACATGAAAAAAGCAGGCTCATGGTGAAATGATGCACAATAGGAAAGGAAAGCACTTCTGATAAGCAAAATTTATCCTTGCCTGGAAAGAAAGATGGCCAGAGATAAATTTCCTGTGCTGCGACTAATGAACTGAATACAAAGTTGAAATAATTGAAAGTAATGAATTAACAAATGAATGGTTACAATCATTAAACACACCTAAGCATCTATTTCAACTGGTACATTTTGAAAATGACAGTATCAATTGATGGTGAGAATGTGGAGCAATACAGAGTCCAGTTCTTTGTAACTGAGAATGCACAATGTCACTTGCACCCTGTGAGCATGTATGAGAGTTTCTGGAAAAGCTAAACATAGTACTTTCATATGATGTAGTAAATGTGTGATTGGGCATTTAACTAACTAATTAAAAAACTTTGATCACAATTAAAATGTCAAAAAACGTTTCCAGAAGCTTTGTTCTCAATTGCAAACAATTAGATGTTTCAAGATGTTTTTATTAGTATATAAACAATCTGGTTCAACAAGACAATAAAAATGATTCAGTAATAAAAGATGACCCATCAAAACAAGCAAGGTAGGAATTTTCCTGAACGGCTAAGCAAAAGATGCCAATTTCCTGCACTCAGACAAGTTACATTCTTCTTCTCCTAGGCTTACATCTACTCTGACTAGCTAGTTAGATCCTCCTCATGCTTCCCCTCCCTTTTCTTGGCCCTTGGCCCTTCTTGATCTCTGATCTTCCTGTCTAATTCCAGACTACGCTGAGAGTATACTTGCTACCACTAATCAAAGAAACTTCTTTTTGTAACAAATGGAGAATATTACAGAGTTCCACAATTAGTCAAACACAGAGAAGTGTCTGTGAGATGCCCATCCCCAAGTCACACATCTACAAAGGAATAGCCACACCTAAGGTTCATAGGGGGTAGAGAGAACACTAATACATCTCTCAACTCTCACCAGTGAAGTACCTTCATGCAACAAAGGCATGTGAACACAGAAGGCCACAACTGGCAAAAACGTATAGGATAAGTGACTGCAGAGTGAGTATCCCTGGAATGAACTCATATTAAACTTCATCCACCCAGGGCTGAGGAAGCATTGCAGAAGAGGGAGCAGTAAGATTACAAGAGCCACAGGTGGTGGATGACCACAAGGAAGCTAAGTTTTCCTGATTTCTGAGAACTTGCTCATATGAACTTTAATAGCAATGGTGATAGAGTGCACAAGAAAACCAGAAAAACTCAAACTCAAATCAGAACATAGAATTGGGGAAATGGCAAGGAGCCCCAACCTTAGTTGAGGAATTATTGGCAGGTAATCACTGCTGGTTTTGGGAGAGTTGGAGGAAGTGATGCTAGATAGGCTGAGGAGGCTCCAGTGGGTGAACTCACACTGAGTGATATCTAGGGACACATCCTTGACTTGACAGGATTTAACATGTAACACACAATACAAGAAATTTGGTAGGGCATTAAGCGGGTGCAGATAGGTGGGGGGTCTAAATTTAATTAGGATGTATTTTATGAAATGCAGAAAAATTCAATAAAAAAAGATGCCTGTTTATCACATCTATGTAATTCCATGTTCCTGGTATTGTGGGGTAGGGAAAACTATGGAGACAGTAAGTGATAGGGCTCAGATCCAGGCGACCCCAGACCCAGAAACCATTAGGCTCCTAGGAGGATCTGAGTCAACCAACTCCCAGCCACCTGGAAGTTAACAAAAGCAGCCCCTCAGAAGTTAATGACTAATGTATTGTGGTCACCAGAGCATGCCCCACAGGCTGACAAACAGGTTTCCCAAGCCCTTGGCTACAATTAATTCCTAGAACTCTGTAACTGTAGAAAAACATGTTTTACAGTAGATGTTTCCCCAATATGCTTCACCAGGTACAGACCCCTCACCCTCCATTGAGCAAGCGGCCCCCAAAATAGTCCCAAACAGCAGGAAAATATTCTCTTTTTCTGCATTCTTTCCCTTTATAAGCTACCCCTCTGCAGCCATTAAGCTGCTCGTTCTTCCTCATACCCGGTTGAGGACCAGCCCCACCAAACCCAATTAAACTCTCTTGCTTTGCCAGAGTCCTCTTTGTTTGTTTCATGGCAATCCCAACCCCTGCCCCTTTTTTAATCTAACAGTAAGCAGATCAGTTTGGTGGAAATTTGGTTTGGACAATAAGATGGAAGGAGGCAATAAGTGAGAGATCCAGCTATTGTAGAGTGGAATCCAGAATGCAACAAAGAAATACATACAGCACATGAAACAACCTCACTTCATGGATTAGGGAAAAGGGAAGATTGGATTCACCTGGAAAATGAGTGGAATCTGCGACAGAAGTCAACCTGAGCTACACACAGGAAAGGCATTGTAGTTGGACTACATTTCTTCTCTTTTATTTGTAATATAGGATGATAGTTATGGTGTTTCTTTTCACACAGAATAGAACTGAATGCATTATAAGAGGACTGTTGATGGTGGGATGTGATTACCATTATTAAAGTGGAAAATAACAGCTAAGCATGGAGATGCTAGGATAAGTAGCAATGGGTTAGGCTTGAAAACGTATATATATACAGATGATATATACACAATATTTAGAGGCATCTATGTCTTCATAGATTAGCATGCACACACACACACACACACACACGCACACACACACACACACACACAATGTTCACTTGCTTTGTCAGATGACAGTAAAAAACTGGCAACCCAGAAGCATAGTCGTGCTTCATAGTAAAATTTAGTCAGTAATATAGTTCTTATACAAAAAGAGTCAAAGATATTTTTTATGAATTAGTTACTCTTGACTTGTAGCAGGAAATATACAGAATATATCTGGAACTACAAAGTAATAAAGTGATAAAAACAAACATAAAATAAACACACACACAGATGTGTTCAGTAGAAATAAAGGTCATTGAAAGAGATCTTAATGGGCAAAGTTTGGGCAATTTGAACAACAAAATAAAATGATGTGGGATTTTAAACCAAATAAAAATATAAATATCCACGAATATCCATGAGATTATATTCAGGCAAATTGTACAATCAGTAAAAAGTTATCTAATTAAAGAGAGTGATAATAGAAGCAGAGGTTTTTAGGCCACTGGAAGCTACACATGTGAGTTTTGCAGCAATGGTGGCATCGAGCATGGGACCCATGTCAACTCAATCAGACAAAGACCCACAATGGAGAGAGGGAAATGGGTGGCAGGCTGGCCCTACTTTGGGAACTGCTGTAGAATGATTACTACTGGGTGAAATAAAGTAGACCTTATCTACAGTCTCTAGATTGACTAGACTCATGTGGCTGAATTTGCACTAAAGGGAATCTAGATACAAATGCTTCACTAGATAGAATTTTACATGAATGGCAGAACAGATGATGTCTGGTAGGGAAAAGGGTCTGGATTTGATTGAGAACTGTTGTATGAAATGTACAAAAGTTCAATAGAAAACAAAATGGAAAAAAAAAAGAGCTAACTGGGCATACTTATTTTCTTCCAGAAAATATGCAAAAGTAAAAAAGGAATAGCTTCACAGTGGACAAGCTGAAAAGCACTACCTCAAGTAAGTGATGACCTCAGCACCAAGAGAAATGTCATGGTGATAGCATTCCCTTGATCAGATGGGATCAGGAGGTCAGTTTCTCTCTCAGAGCTTATCCCAAAGTCTTTCTGTGTTGATAATGAGGTAAAAAGGCAAAGCCCACTTAATCAATATCCAATAAAATCCCTGAGTAATATCCTTTATAAACTTAAAAATTATGTAATGTAATTTAAAAAGAAGCTATATCTCAAACATAGTCATAAGCCAGAAGCCTGCGGGGAGGGGAGTGAAAAAGAAACATGAAGTGTTATCCTAGATGCAATGGCAAATCAGAAAGCAAACATTAAGTAAATCCAAGAACCTCATAACAATGCATGAGCTTTTGTTGATTATAATGATTCCATATTGGTTCACTAATAACAAACATTCGACATTAACCTAATGTTTGAAATAAGGAGAGCTTGGGGTAGTAGTTATGTAGAAACTCCATTAGTTTTCTAAGTCTAAAGCTATCATAAATAATGCTTATTTTAAAAAATTAATAACTAAATATTTGAAAATGAGGTATTTGAATTAATGTCTCATAATAACCGGAAAATATAAAGTTGGTGTCCCATATGAATCTCACCAAACATGAACTCATTTGAGAAAACTATTAACATTCATGTGAATATGTTGCCATGGACTGTGGACGTCAGTCATCTCCTACTGCTAACACTCATGTGCATACTTAGACATGGTCTGCGAATGGCAGTCATCTCCTTTCCTCAGTAACTCTCATGTTCACCAAAGAGTTCCAGAATCAAATGCCTAGGGCAGCACAGACCATGCACAGGGCTACCAACATGTCCCAATTCTCTCAAGGCTAATCTAAGTCACCGGAGTTCCAAATCTGTTTAGAGAAGAGATCAATGTCCAACTTCTTCTTTGAAATTCTCTAACAGAGCTCGATAGCTCCTAGCATGTAGATTAAATACTTTGGACTACTTTCCATCTGGGTGAAATCATCCTCTCATTTATACTGTCATAGATACTACAGAGATGCTTTTGCTATCTCTGAATACAATGCTGTTACACAATACTACACTATTTTTGTTAGGAATCTCTAGGCCTTTAGACTACGCTATTTGAATGTTTTAGCTTTTTAAGAAGGGGCATTCCCACAAAGGAGAACAAAAAGATTCCCTCGAGCTGAAGGCTGAGAATACCTCCTGGTCCCTCAGTTGTATGTCTATTTTATCACCATACAACATAGGGTCAGCTACCAAAGTAGATATTTACTATATGATGGAGTAGGATTTGGGGAATACAGATCCAAACCCACATGTGCACAGATGTGCTAGAGTTAAAATCATTGGACATCTTCAACATGGCCCCACACAAAACTGTAGTAAATAATGTTCTTCAGCACTAGAGGTTTGACTTGTCCTACCAAGCAAGGAACTTTGACCAGGTGAACTACATGATGAGGACTAAGGAAATATACAATGGATGGCAGACTGTTACCATTCATTAGTTTCTTATATAAGCACAAGAAACAGCAACTAAAAGCCCTCTTGTTAATCTTGAAAATATGCATAGTAACAATGTTTTCATACTATTTGTTCATTACCCAACACAAGTTAGCAATTAAGAAATTAGCTTAATTTTAGGTGAAATAAAAAATAAAAATAGCTAGGCTAAAATTAAGCATGTCAAATTTCTTAAAAGAAGGAACTTTTCAATATGTCATAGATGAAGCACAATGTCTTCCCATTGTACCCAGGGAATACTTGCATAGTGTCATGTGCAAATGTCACTTTGCTACTGTGTTCATTTGGAGATCAATTTAGGTTTAAGGAGATATGATGGTTGCCATCCTCACAAATATAATTGTTGTTATGTAGTGTGTCCACTTGAAGAATCTGTTTATTTCAGGGCTCCTTTTCATATAAACCTCTGTTCACATGAAGCACAGAGGTTCTGATGCTCGACTGGGAGGTAAAGGTGAAGTACATGCTTCTGTCTCATACACATACACACTGCCATGAGTACTGGACTTGCCTCGTTGGTATGAGATGCATGTGAATCTATAACTGCCCCAGGGTTTGTATACTGTGCATCTTTGCCAACTTATAGGGCAACCAAGAGATTAATTCTGACTCGAAAGTTCTTTCTTCTGTAGGACACTATACCACCAGGATCAGTACAATCTCACCAATATATTTTGTCAACTCCTGAGATAATTCCATGTGATGCTTTTTTATGGAGATGTGTCCCTGAGAGTTCATTTAATAATTTCTACATTAGAATACTCCAGTAGAATTTTTTGAAAATTAAATAAAACAATTGATTGACATTCATATACATTGCAAATTTAGTAAACCCTTACTCACAAACTTATGAGTAAAGAAAGGGGGAGGTAAATGAGGAAAAAAATGGTTAAGTGGGGTGGAGGATGGGAGTGCAGAGTAGAGGAGGGAGTACAATGAGGGATAACTCACACTGAAGATTTCTTTTAAAAGTCACATGGAAATCTACTACCACAAAAATTTCTTAAGATGTATACACATATAATTTAAATAGAATTATCCTCTAACTGGGGACAATGCTTCTACTACACACCACATGCTAGAAAATAGAAAGCCCAATGCTAGGAATGGGTTATTTATTATGGAGTTGTTGGTCTGGGGGCTTCATAGACCCCCTACCAATTAACTAGCCATTGCCATTGCTCTTGGGTATCTTCCATAACTTGACAGTAAGATTCTATTGCTGGAGACACCATGAATTTAAGTCATCTTCAGAACACGGAGAAATTGAGCGGGTACTGATATCAAATCCTTCTTCTCTTCTGGCTAGCAAATGCTGGAAAGTGCCGTACATGCTACCAGAAGAGAAATATAGTCATCTGTCTTACCCAGACGTTAATCCTTTGATCTACAATGAAGGCCAGCCTGCAAGATATGTCAGCTGCTCCAACAGTGGTATGAATTTCATTGAATAACCAACCACTTTTTGATAGGATTTAATACCTGCTCCAAAGGATGGAGTCCATACCTGGAGCAGTTATGGGGTCCAAGAACTTGTGACTCGATAGTTCATAGACTCTAGGGGAAATGATACTACTATTATTCTGCTACGTGGACATGGTATTAAGCTGATTCTTCACAAATTATCATTATACCCATAGATTAGTGCATCTCTAAACTCTCAGTAGAGAAAATTCTTTATGCAGTAAATGATGAGTAGCACAAAGCTCCACACATGGTCAATATGCAAAGAATAAGAGAATACACAGGGCTCTGCCCTAAAGGAGGCATATTATGCAACCCCCACCATGGAGTAGAAGAAGATGGAGCAGAAAGATTATGAGAGCTAGAAGATATGGATGACTACATCAAAACAGCGTTTTCTGGAGACAAGAAGACAGTTGTACTTATGAACTCAGCAGTTGTGATAGCATCCAGAGATCCACTCAAGCTCAAGTCAGAAAAAAATCCCAGCTTTGAGGGGGCAGGTGGTGAAGAAGTCTACCCTGAGCTGAGGATACACTGGCAATTGATATTTGATTGAAGGAGAGTAAGTTTTCTTTACATCAACCACACTCCAAGGGGTGGCCACACATCCAAAATATATAGGTGGCACAAATCAGACTCAATGGGTTTTATAAGACATAAAGACACAGAGTAGGGTGGATGGGGAAGGGTGGTAGATCTGGGAGGTGTTGATGCATGAATATGACTAAGATATATTGTTTAAATTGCCAAAATATTAAATAAAATTGTTTCAAAAGAATTTGAGGTGATCTTTGCATATGTGGTGAGTTCTAGGCCAATCTATGTTACATGAGACCATGTCTTATGTAAAAAGTTGAAAACAGAAAATACTACTTCTTTAAACACATGCCTTTTTATAATAAGTACATTTTCAAAACTATTTTTAATCATCTGTGACTAAGAGATTAAAAAATTGCTTCTAAATAAAAGCAAATTAATACTTTAGAAACCAACAAGGTGTGCCAAAAAAAAAAAAAAAAAAGGCGAGTGGAGACTGATAGCTTAACATAAGTTGTCTCATTAAAATTTAAATTCAGTATTGGCTTGACACTAGATTATTTTATTTTTGTAACATTTGGTTTGGGACCTTGCATTTCCAAACCAAGACGAGACTTAGAGTTCACTCATGAATTCTGAAGTGTTACATAACAGAGTGAAAACCATTACCTTGCAGTTAGTGAAATGCCAATGTTTCATTTCTCTAATTTGCCAATATGTAGGCATTGTCTGTTGTTAAATTAATTATTAGACTACTCTGTTATGGATAGTGCTTATCAAATATCTTGATAAACTGTAAAATATGAGACATTTGTCTTTATGTTCCTTTTACAAATACCCTGCTGAAAGTAGGTGCTAGAAAAAATATACCTAGTGAATGAATTCAACAAATGAGCAAATCATGATGTCTACTAAGCTGCTGACTGTAGACCCGAAGAGTTTTATTAGGAAAAAATTTTAAGTAACCCAGAAAACTGTTCATCTGTTATACACAACTTTGAAATCCTACCCACTTATACAGAAATAAGTACAACTTGTGAATGGATACAATACTAACTAAAATGTCTATTACAGGATGCTCCAACTTGGCCAGTTGATAATAAAGATTGTCTTGAGGGCTTTGAATTTCACCTGCTGTATTGTGGGAGACTATATTGTGTTCTCTACATCCTGTGTCCAGATGTAGATAATAACTTTAAAATATATAATAGTGAGATAAGAGGAACTTCAGACACCAACCACATACAATGAATTTTTCCACCACTCCTGAAGGAGCTTTAAAGGAAATATAATTTTTAAGTCAAGTACTCAAATGAGGATACAGTCTATCATCACCTAAATAAAACTCCATAAGATCTAAGTTTACAGAAACTCTGAGGTAATGTTTGTATTACTATAAATCAATACATTCATTTTACACTAATAGCTAACGACTACAGGGTCTGTGCATTTTTGTACACTAAGATGGAAGAAATTTCCCTTTCTGTTGTCACAATAGTCAATATGCTATAAAAGAAATTTGAATTAATACATTGGTTAGCTAGAGAACAAATGAACCGTGTTCACAGAAACGTGGGTACAGCACCCACAAGCAAGAAATATTAAAGTTAGTGCAAATGCCAGGAATATAAATATGATCTCAGTGTGTTACAGTAAAGCATTATGAGGCAGAAATGATGGCACGTGCCTTTAATCCCAGCACTCTGGAGGCAGAGACAGGCATATCCCTGTGAGATCAAGGGCAGCCTTGTCCACAAAGAGAGTTCCAGGCCAGCTGGAGCTACTCTGACTCAAAAAAAAAAATTGGGAACAATCTCCTACTTCCTCAGTGTAAAGTATTGAGGAGTTCAATCTGAGCCATCAGCAGTGCCAGTTCTGGCCATGCACTGATCTCAGCAATGTGGTAGCTTCTGAATGCCATCCCAGGCTCAGCATTGACTCTATTCAGAATGTATGTACAGAGGTGAAGTGGGACACCTGCCTTACATCCTTTAAAACTGATCTTATGAATTTCCTTCAACTTAGAATGATGTAAACAGAACAAGAATTCTACAACATGAGTAGAGTATCTATGTTTTTCAGAGATCTTAATTACATTAATAAGTGCTGTAAAATTTGTCAGTATCAGGGGCTGGAGAGATGGCATGGCAGTTACGATCCTGTACTGTTTCTACAGAAGTCCTAACTTGTTTCTGAGAATGCCGTGTCTGGTGGCTCATGTCTTCATGTAAGCCAGCTCCATGAGATATGAAACTGTTTTCAGGCTTCCACTTGCACTCGCACACATGTGCACATATCACAGACACACACATATACACATATTTAAAAATAAAATATTTTTTAAAAGTTTTAAAACATCAAGAGATAACTTTGGTATAAATTGATGGATACATGAAATAAATGTACTAAAATATGATAATGTGATATAAATTCAATATATGAATATTTTCTAACATTTCTTGCTTGTTTAGGAAAAATTTCAAATAGTTATTTAAAAAAACCACTGAAGTTCCATCTATGTGAAGATAAGTCAAAGGTCCTGCTCAACCATGGCTGACTTCACTTGGAAGCATGGAGGAAATGTTTCCACTGTGTTGACCCTCCTCTTTGTAGACTGGACACTGGGTGAAGTCCATATGACTCACCACAGTTACAGGACATTTTGAGAGATGCTCATAGTCTCCTGGAACTTAGTTGACCTTGGAGAGCAAGGAGCAAAAACAGTCTTTAAGCCACTCTGACCAATTAGTATGGGCCTCAAAGTATGGCTGTTAAACATCCAAGCAGGTTCGTTCCACCAGTCTGGTACTTACAATTACCATGTGCTACATATATAAAGCTTGGGCAAAAATCAAACATTCGCAGATAAACCTTTACTAGATATATATTATGACCCTTGAGTTAGTTATAGGTATAATTTTTCAGTAGGTTGTTGGACTAATATGGTTGCCTCTGGTTTTTTAAAACTAGCTGGACATTATTTATATCTCTCATTGTTTAACCCTTCCACCATGGTTTCCCCATTTTTCCATTCCCCTAATAATACCCTTCTCCTATGGTCCCTTCTCTCTTGAGCTCCTTCTTTCCCTTTATCCCCAAGTTTCCTTGTATAACCCTCCCCCATTAAAACAACCCCATTTTTATCCATGTCTCCCTTATTAACACCTGTTTCCAACTATTCTTCTTTCAGGTTCTTTCTTTTCCTTTACCTCCCTGCTCCCTTTTCGTTATCCTGGTTCCTGTAGGTATGTCTGGATATACCTTCACTTATAAGGATCTGGTGCTAGGATCCACATATAAGGGAGAACATACATCATTTGTTCTTCTGAGTGTGTTACTTCACTTAGTATAACAGTTTCTAGTTCCATCCATTTACTTGCAAATTTCATGATTTCATCTTTCTTTACTGCTGAGTAGAACTCCATCATACAAATGAACCACATTTTCATTATCCACTCATCAGTTGAGGGACACTTAGGTTGCTTCCATCTTCTAGCTATTGTGAAAAGAGCAGCAACAAGCATGGATGTACAAGTGTCTGCAATAGGATGAGTTCCTTCGTATATGCCAAGGAGTAGTTAAAGTATACTGAGTGAAAATAGACCTCATTTTCTATCAGTTCCAGAAATTTATATTTAGGTAAGAGCTTCCTATTCATTTCAAAGAGCTATGTTAACCATGATAGTTTTTATGTGACTTTACATGAGGCATGCACCTTATCATTAGGAGTCTGTAATCAAAGGCATAAGATCTAAAGCCATGTAGGCATAGAATTGTGAATAATGCAATATGTATGCACATGATGAATACACTTAATTTGATATCTTGAAATGGGAAATCTAACTTTATCCAATTAAAAGTAGTCATTTTTTTATAAGTGAGGGAAGGAATTGCTAAATATTCTTGCACAGCCAACATCTTGCCTGTATTACTGACACAGGCAGCAATTGAATGTCTTATTGAAACTAGAAAATTTGAATGATTCAAGTCTTAATATATTTTTAGAAATAAAAGTACACCCCTCAAATAAAATCTCAGAGCTTCATAATATCAGTATGCCCTTGGGGGAAGTGTTTGAGGAAGAGCTAATAAAAGTACTGAAAATAGTTCAAACTATCTACAGGATAAAAATAAGAGAGAATCAGCAATATATTTGCTGGGTATGCACAAGTAATGCATACTTGTTTTCAACATTGCTAGCAAGGCTATTACATAAAAAATAATTGTTAAATCCTAAGGGGAAATAGCTGTTAATAATATTTATGAGAATTTAGGGATTCAAATTCTTTGCAATGAAAAGGAACATCACTTGATGTTTATTTTATTTGTTTTCCCTATCTAATGATAGCCATTGTTCATGAAAATAAAAAACTGTAATAAATGTGTTTTCATATACATATTTTGATGTTTGAAAATCAACAACAAAACACTTTAATTTGCCTCCTTAATATACACTACATATATAGTTGAAAGTCACATTTTTTTTCAGTCTCAATGAGAAACTCTAAATTAAGGAAATTATTCATTTTAACAAGTCTTGATCTAGGAAAAAATAGCTAATTTTTTTCCTACATCAAGGTATTTATTTTCAAGCTAGAGGACAAGGGAAGACAGTGCTTGTGCAGAGCTTGCTGGAACAGATTATGTCTCAAGGCCCTCTTACTACTGACAAAGAAAGAATTCATTGATCTTCCAATGTGAGACAGAGTCAGCCAGGATCACACAACCCATTGTGGGTGACACTGACCTTCGGCCTTGTCATAATTCAGATACTGAGATCTCAACTCCCTGGTTGTTCTCATCATGAGTTCTCAGTCTTGCATCTGCAACTAGATGTTATAGGATATCAGTGTGTTTGTTTCCTAGCTGCCGTACATCCCACTACAAAGAAAGTAGGTTAAAACAGGAAAACTTATCCTTTTATGTTTCCAGAAACCAAAAATACAAAATCAAAATGTCAAGAGAGCTGGTTCCTTCCATTTGTGCTGAAGGCGTGTCTGTTTCCCATCTCTCTCTTACTTATTGGTTTGTTGGCAATTCTTGACTTTCTTTGGACTATAGTAGCATCACTCCAGTGCCTGCTCATGGAAGTCAGCTCGGAAATTAAAAGTCACAGATCTCCCAATGTGTGTCCCCCTATGTTTACTTATAAGGGCATCAGTCCTTGGATATAGGGCCTATGCAATCTAGCATAATTATGTCTATAAAGATTGTGTTTCCAAATAAGGTCACATCCTGAAGTTTCAGGGGTATGAGTATTGTGGAGAGAGACTATATTCAACATGGTATATAATTTTGTCTGCATTGTACATATTGGTATGAAATTTTGTGCTTGTTTTCTATTGTCATAACAAGTGGTAACTAACTAGAAGTATAAAAAACAGCTGAAGTTATTCTATCAGCGTTCATCAAATTAGAGGTCTCATATCAGTATGTCACAGGATTGGTTCTACAGGCTCTGGAAATACCCTACCCAGGTTTCTCTCTTGGGGAAGTGGAATCTGAGGCTCCCATGGCAGCCTATGAGGGATCATTCTACAGTCAGTCTTGTGGCATGCGGGTCAATCCTTTCAGATGAAATTATTAAAGTGAAGTCATACTGGATTGCATGTGCCCTACACCCAATGGTCATTGTCCACATAAGGAAGGCAAGGACACACTTGAACACAAATCTGTTCTTTAATTTCCAAATCAATCCTATAGCTGGAAATTCAACATGCTGAAATCACTTTTACATCAGTCTCTTTCACCTTTCACCTATAGGAGAGAAGTCGATTATCAAACTATTAAATTAACTCAATTTCTAAAATGTTTATGAATATTTCATCCCAACATTGAGATTAATAGATAAAGTCAAGGAGAAGAGAATAAGTCTTATAACCAAATCAATATTTTCATGTCTAATGGAAGAATAAAAATGAAAGAAAAAGTGTTATGTTTACTAGACAACTCATATGTTAGATATATGTAGATGTGAAATTAAAGAAATTTGTCAGCTATTTTTATTACCTTACCCCGAATTTTTATGTAATTTGAGAAAATATTAAACCAACAATTAGATCAAATCCCATACACGGCAAGGTTGAAGGAGCAGCTGAAACAGTATTTGAATGGACGAAAGTCACTCTTTTGAAGGCTCTGCTTTGTGTACCACATTTACGAATATTTATAGTGCCTAGTGTCCTCAGGGTAAGTGTCATGTTGTATCAAAGTCCATGATGGATCGTCATCAACCAGTTACCAAAAATTAGCAAATAGCCACAGATCATAGATAAAAATTTTATAGTAAGTAGAACAGTGGATGTGAAGTCTGAACATACATAATTAGGGAGACAAAATATTTCTTCACAAAGAAAGATATCATAAGTTAATTACACCTTTATACACTTTATGTGGAGAAGTTTAAACTGTCAGGTGAAATGATTTTTGGTTGTGTAATGTGATTTATTTCCATATCAAATGTAAAAATGGTTTTTAGTTGTGTAACGTGATTTATTTCCATATCAAATGTAAGAGCTTTTTTTTTTTTTTTACATTTTATAAACCCTTGAGAGTTGTTAAACTAGAGCTGGTAAGCAGGAGCTTAAAAGAAAGGTTTTAATTAAACCAAATTAATTAATTACTTCTCCCAACCTGGAGTCATTACTACTTTGACAGACAGCAAACTTAATGAAAATCAGGGAGACTTGCTAAGACTAGGTATTCAGGTCAGTTAGACTGGTAGAGTTATTAATTTCCATAAGTTTAAGGATTATTTGAATATTTGTAATTCAGTTTAGGTCAATGGAATGATTATATCATCATATATATTTTCTACCTAGCATTAATATTTAACCTTCAAATATGATAGCTATCAAGATAGAAAATAAAAATTACTTTCAACAAAATAAATATGTTCCATGGATTATATAACAGGCATTTATTATATATGGCTCTATCAGGAATGATGTCATTAACATGCGATTATTCACAGAATCTTTACTGCAAATCCCAATGGCCAAATATTTTAT